>NC_069128.1:49759810-50059810 GCF_026914265.1 Mya arenaria | reverse complement strand
ATTTCAAAGCATGTAAACATGTCTGTTTTTCTTAAAATTGATATATTTACTGTTTTGTATGCACAAATTATCACTCTGAAACGTTAATGAAGAAAATGCATGTATACATGCTTTGAAATAGGCTACCATTTAGGCCGCTAGGCCGCCAGGCCGCTAACTTCACGCCGCTATGCCGCTAAAGTGATTAATCGACTTTTTAGGAAAAATTGTTTATAATCGCTTCAGATTGATGTGTGCATTAAAACAGAACGTATAGAAGAAAGCGCTGAACAGAAAACTTTAATTTAAGGCCCCAATGTTAATGTATGAATAAATCAAACTTTGATCTATCATTGTTATTAAAATAACGCATTAACAATTGCTCTGAAATAGAGAAAAAAACGGCGCTAGGCCACTAACTTCACGCCGCTAGGCCACTAACTTCACGCCGCTAGGCCACTAACTTCACGCCGCTAGGCCGCTAACTTCACGCCGCTAGGCCGCTAACTTCACGCCGCTAGGCCACTAACTTCACGCCGCTAGGCCGCTAACTTCACGCCGCTAGGCCGCTAACATCACGCCGCTAGGCCGCTAACTTCACGCCGCTAGGCCACTAACTTCACGCCGCTATGCCACTAACTTCACGCCGCTAGGCCACTAACTTCACGCCGCTAGGCCGCTAACATCACGCCGCTAGGCCGCTTACTTCACGCCGCTAGGCCACTAACTTCACGCCGCTAGGCCACTAACTTCACGCCGCTAGGCCACTAACTTCACGCCGCTAGGCCGCTAACTTCACGCCGCTAGGCCGCTAACTTCAAGCCGCTAGGCCGCTAACTTCACGCCGCTAGGCCGCTAACTTCAAGCCGCTAGGCCACTAACTTCACGCCGCTAGGCCACTAACGTCACGCCGCTAGGCCGCTAACTTCACGCCGCTAGGCCGCTAACTTCACGCCGCTAGGCCACTAACTTCACGCCGCTAGGCCGCTAACTTCACGCCGCTAGGCCGCTAACTTCAAGCCGCTATGCCGCTAACTTCACGCCGCTAGGCCGCTAACTTCACGTACATAAAAAAACACAAGCGACAGAAATCCAAATGCGCATTATAAAGCAAGTACCTAACGTTTTAGTCAGCACTAAAAAAACAAGCAACTGAAATCTCAGTGCGCACTAAAACCTCACGCACCTAAAACTTTAGTGCATGTAGAAACTCAAGCGACTGAAATCTTAGAGCGCACTAAACATAAAGCAATTGAAATGTCTGTACGCCAAAGATGCTGAAATATTAGTACGGACGAACAACGACTTATAAACCATAGTATAAAAAGAATGTGGCTCTAACAAATATACCATGTCAAAAATGTTAGCATGCACCAACACTCGAAGAGTATTTAAAATCAAACAATTTGAAAAATTATTTAATAGCTATCATGTAAGGTTTACTTTGGGATTACAGTATTAGAATACTATATGACAATTTTATTCGGGATTATGGTTTTGAGGAACGACATCAGCTAAAACGCTTACTCAATGAAAGAAAATGAAAACATCTTACATACCTTTATAACTTTTCAAACCTTTATGGAGCATATTACAAACATTTTTTTATAAATGTATCTGTTGGTCAATATATTTACAAAATTCACATCTTACAGTTTTCCAATATAAGTTGTTACTGTGTATGAACAAACTTACAAAAACTCAATCAGCACAAAATTAACACTTAGATATTGAAATGTTGTTAACGACAAGTTTTAACATCATGGCACAACTGAACATGTCAGTAAAATCGAATTAAAATGAGCTTTTACTTTTGGCGGTCATATTCTTTAAGTTATATAAAGAATGTAATTATAATTGTCTTCAAATTTAATGAGAAATACTACTATAAATCGACTTAGTTATTTAAAAAAATTAAAAACTAAATATGCAGGTAAATTGATAGATATGTTTAAAAAATTAACAAAAAAAATCCACTAAAACTACATTGATTTTGTCGAAACTCTGATAATCGTAATTAATTTAAAGATGATTTATTTTGAAAATTGTTTACTACCTCGAGTATTTAATTTCCATTTATATCAAAATCTAAGTATTAAATTAAAACAGCCGTTATATTATATAACCTTAAAACATAGAAATTTCTATAAATAAATAAAGGGCATGTACTTTTTTATAATTATTGTTGTGCATTTTCTTCTATAAGTAATGTGGCTCATGTCTGCGGATTCCATTTCACTTTTGTACCGTATTTATTTTTCAACAAATACTTATAAGCCGATCAATTTTAAGCAATGTCCCGAGGTAAATTTTAATTTGAATAAGTGAAAATGTTAATTTCGCATTTAATATTAATGAAAATATCATTCATGAAGACAATGCAGATATTCTTACAGTTGACAATTCCTGTATTTCAATGAAGAATACTTTTCAGTAATGAAAAGAGGTCTGAGTTCAACTCTCAGCGGGAACAAACGTAGATGAGTATATGCATTGTAATACTTTTCTTTGTTTTTTGGGCGGTGGTGGGTAGAGATTATCGACCCAGTATTTCATATGCATTGTTCATATGACTCTTAAAACTGTAGGGAAATACTCTTAATTTGTATGCTGTCTGAAAGTGCTTTCCTTGTATCCGTTTTCACATTAACAACCATATTCTTCTTATATTTTGGATCAAACAATACAGTCAAATGAAATCACTCTCAATGAAACCAGAATAATATGTGTATGAATGACGTCGTTATATAATATTACACTCATTACTGGAGCTCGGAAAATGTAAATAAATATACAAATACAGCCCATTAAACAAAGACTATTTGTATGGAGTATATTTATGAACGAATCAATTATAGTTTAATCATATAAAACATATAAACAAGAACTTACGGCTGAGACATACATTGACATTAAACCAACTGAAAAAAAAATAACATTTTTTTTTTGTCATCACATGACCTCATGAATAATAAGTAGTCACTGAAAGATTAACATGATTGAAAACGAACTCCATTTCCCCTTGTTTGTTCGTTTTAGTGAAATAAAAAAAAATAACTTAAGCCATGTTTTTTATCAAAAGCATATAAAACAAACGTTAATTTTCCATTATACTTAGTCTTAATCTATGTAAATATGTGTATAACGTTTTTAGCGTTAAGAACACGGAAATACAAATAAGCTAACACCAATTTGCTGTTTTGTTTACACTAGTGTATCTTTGTAAAGATACCGAAAACTAAAGGATATTTAAGAAAACGATATTCACTATATTTTTTTGTTAATATGCAATTCTGATGAACAATGAAAAGAAATCATGAAATCAAGATCCATTATATGAGCTTTAAACTTGTTAAAATACCGTGATGTTACTATTCCTTAAGATCTTCAAGCTTATTGTCTTGTATTCAATGGCTATGAATGTGTTTACATTAAACGCAGTATTATTGTATGTTTTAATGCCTTATCGAGTAGCACTGTCTAGAAATCTCCCCATCGTGTGCAAACGCGGATTTTCTGATTGATTCCGTTTTTCTTTTTTCCTATTCGGTTAGATTTTAGGGTTTTATTTATGTTTCCGGCAATTTTGATTTCGAAACTTCTCGTCATATTTTTGTTTGATGGGGATTGATTTGTTTTTCATTTACCGTTGTAATATGTGTTCTACAACTTACAAAGGAACGTCTAAGTTTATTTTCAAGTTAATGGAGACTTTCGCGTCGCTGTCTTAATTCAATATAATGGTCATGAAATGTCATGAACTTTGAAGCTCATTAAAGCTGTCACATGTCAGTTTATAGTCGAAATAAAACTCAAACTGTCTTTTGTCTGTTAATAATATTCCGTGGTGGGTTGGATCCCAACGACAAAGGCTTGCATTTTCTCGAGCAAATAATTGTATTTTATCATCCACACTTTATATCATATCGAAATGATACTATTACCAAGTGAGATGACTTAGTGCTACCAAAAAGGGACATTTGCTATTGATTTTTATAATATCCGTTACAACACGAGGCATTTTCAGAATAAAGATAACTACGCATACTCATGTCATATCTGAAACCATCTGACGATAAACTGTAGCAATGAATAGTAACGTTGCGTAGGTGATAGTAAAATAAAAGAACACTATGTAGAACATATCTACTTTGAAAACTTCAATTTACTCATTTAAGTTTATAGGTTGTAACTAGTTAAATGTTCTCCAAATTTACATTGAATTAATAGCACATTTTATCAACACAAATGAGCAAAATCACTGAAATCATGAGGTCATGTCCATAAAACACACAAAAGATATCCTTCTTTATGAGAAGTAAAGCGATCAAAAACATTAATTCAATGATTTTGAAACACACTACTAGGTTTTTCCTCTATGGCAGTGAGTTTATATGGGAGATTATTTTACCCAGGTAAAGAATTTAACCTGTCACTAAATATTGCATAGCATGTCAAACATAACCTTAACCAAGATCATTGCGCTCACAAATGCATTGAGACAGCTGATGTAAAATATTCAGGCGGAATCAACGCGTTGTCGTTCTGTGCAAAACTAATATCCCTTGACAAACAAACAAAAGGGATGTATGTGTTACTTCTGTAAAGCTAGTAAATTGTCATAACAAAATCAATTTTAGCGCTATTACTG
Source organism: Mya arenaria (assembly GCF_026914265.1). NCBI lineage: Eukaryota > Metazoa > Mollusca > Bivalvia > Myida > Myidae > Mya > Mya arenaria. Next base: position 50,055,180 of record NC_069128.1, on the reverse strand, counting down.
TCGAACAATGAAGCTTAATTCTAAGACCAAATAGACATGTTAAATAATGTATCCAAGAAATGATCTCACATAGGCTTTGGAGACAATCGTTGAATATACATCGCAAATAAAACATGCTACTTTTTATTGTTTATTATGTTTGATGCATGGATGTTTGTGCTATAATGGTTGTTTCGATATGAAGAATGGTTCCATCTGATTTCGTTGTGAACGATGTGCATTCACAAGTTTCAAAGTTTATTTCACATAACAAATGTCAAGTACTATTTTACGCTTTACCATTTGCACTTTTTGTGTTTAAATCTTAAGTAGAGGGAGTAGTACAAGTGTATCTATTACTAGACAATCTTTAGTTATCTAGGTTTGAATTGATTATTGGCAAAGCATGCAATCTTGTCATTGATTATAAACATAAGATGTTTTTTCATGACTAGGACACAAAGCATTGGAATACCACGGACAACATGAATCGCGTCAAACAGGGACAAAAACATGTGCACCTATTCACCCTAAGCTCTGAACAAAAGCATTTTAATATGATAAAGCAACAGCCATAGCCTGCTTCCAATATAAATACTTTCCGGACTAAAAATAAACATCGTATTCTAAGGTCAGAACGTTTCTTTTTAACACGTTACAGTATTGGTGATATCGATACACAAGATAACACATTACAATAAAATTTTAAATGTTTATTGATTATTTTTCGAATCATTATCTAATCCATATATTATGAATTAAAAGAGACAGAAAGTGTAAAGAACGGAACACTGATTAATGCATCTGTCGCTATATAATTTTGCGGCTTGTTTGTGGTGGCGTTCTAGGAAAGATTTCAGCGCTATTCTTAATTATGTTTTGATCAATTAATGGCAGGTGAAACCTGGGGCCTCATAATTTCAAAACATTGGAATTAAATTAAACAGACATTGCCCGACGTTCAAATAAATAGGCGTTGTTTAAGTTGGTTTAGTTTATTATATAGTGATAGTGTGTCATGTCTGCGAACATTTATTTAATGGACAAAAATATTTTATTAATATCTGCATTCACGTAATTGCGATATTGTTAAATATTAAAAGCAATTCAAAAGCTTTGAAGTATTAAGAGTAGAAGTATCACATATCAGCCGTTTCTTGTACAAACATGTAGATATTGTGATTGAGTGCAGCATTAGAAGTTTATTTTCAGCTCGCAAGCTTTTGCACCTGCCTGAGACAAAGCCATTTTGTAAAAAATACAGAGCACTAGTCATTGCACTCATATCAAGTACAATCAAATAAGGAATGCCCATAACAAGCGCCCCACAGACTGCTCTTCAAATAGAACTGCTTCGATTTGAATAGACTTAAACATAAAACAACTCATTATCTTCTGACAGATGAATGGTTTATTCATTGAACATGGACGCTTAATTAACTAGATAGCTCTCCACTCAGGTTATCAAATACATACATCTGCAATTTTCCACTTTGTGGTAAGAGCCCGTGGTACAGGTATTGTTCAGTTTTGTCGTTTAATTAGTTATACTGCTCATGCTAATGCTATCTGATCAAACATCTTCAAACTGCGCCACTGTGAAACGAAAGGTTATGACATACCTCGTTATTTCACAGGCATGTTCACTGAGCAATTATATCAGATAACACGCCGTAATAATCGCTTTTGAAATGGCCAAATATTTATAGAGTTGCCAGAGCGATATGAATAATAGCAGTAATATGATACGATATTGCCCATCTTTTTTGCCGCTAGGTGGCGTTTCAGTTTTGCTGTCGTATCCAGAATTTGCTGATCTGGATTAAACGAGTCGCGCTCATTTCAAAACTACCCTGGGCGAGGGTAACACGTTTAAGTGAAATGATTCAGATCGTGGAACTTAATTTGTACGGATTTTATGAAATATGGTTTACTTGTGAGAGTGGCTTTACGTGTTGACGTTTATAATTATATTTTATCATTACATTCTGAATTAAATTAAGCAGGAATAATAATCGCATTACTGTGTGTTTTACATACTGAACCAAAAATTTCGGTGATGGAAATGACTTTTATTCAAGGCATCGGAACTGGCTTGACATGCGTTAAACATAAGTTTATGTCATATGGCCAAAATTTAAGTTTGGTATAGGTTTGGAAAACAAATATAAGTTCATTTATATTAAAGGATATCAGTGTTAATCAAGCTACATTATATTGTAAAGAATATCAATAATGATCGCACAAATATCATAATAATTCAGGATGTCTTCGTGTGGACATTTGACAAGACGTTGCCTTTTTATACAAACTTTATTTTAAATTTTCAATAGCAAAAAGGAACGTTTTTGCTACAAAAACTCAGTTCCAAATGCACTCTTATTAATACCACATGAACGATCGGGACATATGATTTCATTCATCATTGCAATCAAAAAGGTTTTGCAAAACAATATTGAACACAACAAGTATCAAAAATCCTTCATTCTATATTATTTTGTCAAACACAAACGTTACGCATTATTCAGTGATATAAGAATACAAATCTGCATTCAGTTATCACTACAGTTGGTCTCTTTTACCAATATTTGTTGTTGTTGTTTTTTTAAACGAGCATAAAGTGTAGGCGCCTTAAAAAAATTCAATCAAATTATCAAAATCAAATTATGAAATTAAATAAAATATGAATAGAACTGCATGTAGTAAATGAGCATAGTATGCATTGGCAATAATTCAGCATCACGTGATTATAATCAGTTATATTTGAATGTGTAATATGGGATATACTTGAAGGAGGAATGGAATATATCAATTCTAAAGTATTTGGCTTATTATCTGTGTCCATATTGTGACATAGTCAATTTGGATACAAATAATAGGAAAACCAAAACAGCAGCAATGTGACATTCATGTACAAGAAAATATGGATATTTGCCCAGTTATTTACAAGGAGCAAAGAGGTAAGTCGATTTTTGTCTATTTGAGCTAAGAAATTAATCCAAGATTTATTTCGAAATTTGCAAAGAAATGGTATAGCATTTTACTTTAAGTGATGTAACGAACGAAAACAAAACTTGAACAAATATATCTAGTATAAATCTTCTCTCACTCATTTCAAAAGTATAAAAAGTAAGTAATTCCCATTAAAATGGTACCAAAATAAGTTTCATCATGTCTCATAATTTAGCATTGTGAGTAATGGCACAATAAAAAATAGCTCTTGTACTATGAATTGCCGCTGATGAGGACGCATCGTTTTTACTGTTAGCATTCACTATCGTTTTTTTTTCATGTTATCTTAGTATTGTATTAAAAATATATGATATCCATAGCATAATAACCGCAAAATGTAGACCATCATTGTAAACATCAGTATAGCTCCCCAATGTGGTGTAGCGCGACAAAGGATAACAGATGGTATACGATGTCTTTTAAATTTCTTTACTTACAACGATCTCGACAACAGAACAGTTTAATCGTGATGAATAATGCAGGACTGAAAAAGAGTGTGTTTTCATCATTCGTGAAAATCGGAGGTGACAAGGCAGATCTTTAATGTGACGCTTAAAATTGTGCGTTTACCTTCACATGTGGTTCAACGAAATAAAAAATACACTAATAACCTGACAGTTTACCACTTATATAAGGAAAATTGCCATTAATATGTTCTCAAACATAAACTTTTTCCACAATTCATACTTGAAGAAAGCCTTAAATAACTGTGAAATCGCCTGAGATATGCTCATGCACAGCATGCCCCCGAATACATCAAAAAGTATATGCCATGTATACAGTTTTTCAGGACTATATTTATCTGGTTCTATAATAAATTGCACGCAGATTTTGATACAGGAAATGCAATTATAACTTTTCTTTATCAAGCACCTCAATGGTTTGCAGAAATTTCAATAGTACACAAAGGAACTATATCACTGCAAATCCCACTTAACAATGTTCGTCACCTTAACAGTAATAAAAAAACAAAAACAACTACATTTCCCACATGGTAATATATCACACCTCTGACATGAATAAAGCAACGCAATTGGTGCAAGACTGGTCACGCAGTGGCACCATATTTTTCCATATAGAGGCACTAATCATAATATCGTTCCAAATGGGGTATTTTTCCGAATCCGATAAATGAATGCGATATGAATAAGATGGCATTTTGAGTAATGTACACAGGTTGTCAGAATGATAAATACGTTTAATCTGTAACTGATAATATCATGCAGTCACTGTTCTTTGCTTGGTGTACTTCGAATACTATTTGTTCATATCAAAGAATTACTAGACGTCTTGTTAATATGAACCTACAACCATTATTTCTAAGTAAGAACGATTGCATCCATAATACTGTCAAACCAAATGCATTATGTCATACCATATATCCAAACTTCACTGCAAGCATGTAGTTTGAAGAAAAGAATAAAGCTCATCATTGAAAATTATTCAAAATACCTTTTGTAAAGTTAATAAATAGGTCCAACAGTCTGTTATAACATGTTTCTGACTATGTAAGACTGTGCATTATCATTATCATTATGCGTTTCAACGTTTGATCCAGATCAGCATTTGTTCATTGAATTAGGTCAATTTTTATAGTTTATAATGATATTGCTGTGTTTTGTTTTCCAAAAAAGAAATCAATGGTGGATAAAAGGAATAAGTGGTAATGTCAATGGTCTAATTTTTGTAACATTCACCAGGCTCTCAAAAACTGCCCTGTCCATGATTACAAAAATCAAGTTGCACTGTTTTGAAAATTCAACGGCTGCCAACATTATTATATTTTCGAAAATATAAACCCTTATTTGTCTTATGTTGACTTTCGCTGCAGCATCGCTTTGTTAAGGAAACTTATAAACACGAATTAGTATCTGCAATATATTGTCACTCGAAGCAAACTGAAATGTTTTGATTTAGAACTTGAATGCATTTTAGAACACCCTAAGATTATTAAAGATTCTATGATAAAAATAATAAAGGTCAAAACGTTATATTTTGATTCATCGCCATTGTTGAATTTTAAGTTGACATCCATAGTTTGACAAGTAGAAATTTAACATAAAGTCATTATATTGAGTTTAAGAAATGAATAGACCTGCCTAAAATAATATGATATCCTTTAGGTATTTAACGGCAGCTCATTTTTCATTGTATCATAAATCAAAACCACAAAAGCATGCTCATTATCACAGGTGACACTATCTTTATGGTGGATCGATGATCATCAAATATGCTTGCATTGTACTTAAACAAAACAATTCTACCTCCAAAATGTAATTTATTATCATATTTAAAATAAAGCATGTCTGTGCCCGCACAGTTCATTTCAAACCAAATTCAGTATCACCAACAATCTTGTGATACACTGCGTAACATCTTTGATAAAAAAACAGACCAAAAATCCATGACAGCGATAAAAAATGAGTTAGTGTATTGATTAAATGATCAAGATTAACGCGACATTACAAGGACATGAATGGCGTTTAATGATCCAAATTGACTAAATTATTACAAAATTGTTTGAGACTGTGGGACGTATTCATTGTTTTTACTCAACATTAATCGGGGGTTGGTGTGGTTTAGAGATTATTGTAGCGTAAGCTTAAACTATAATCGATTTGTTTGAAATCAATATATCGTATAAACTAGCGGATCCAGGAGGGGACGCACCCGGCGCCCGCACCCCCCCCCCCTAAATCGTCTAAGTTTACTTTATTTCAATAGGAGAAAAACAAATGTTAAAGTCTTAACAACTTGTTTGGGAAGTAAACAACTCCAGTCAAGACTTTATACCATATTAATCTCGGTTCTAAGGGAATGGCGCTATTCAAAAGGGTACGCCCTTTAGTTACGCCCCCTCAAAAGTGGAATCCTTGAACCGCCCCTGTAAAAGTTGACTTAAGAATGAGCGCAGTTTCACCTCCTGGCAAAAAACGGCCATTTTGCCTCACGACCGGCAGACATATTCTTTTCAAATATTGACCTGCATTACGCATGTTATCAAATACCGAATTTCCTTGCTATCAAAGGTAATCGGGTCTTTATGAAACCTCCTGACTTGGTACATAAAACGTTGTCCTATCAGTACTAAAGAAAGGAAATTATTTTGAGAAATATTGATTTTGCAAAGACTGAACGACTGAAAAAAAATACGGTTAAATATTGATTTTAGAGTTCAAGTTTGTGAATTTTTTCTCGTGAAACATTTAGATTATAAGTATCTTACATGGCCGAGAGTGTAAGATAGGTTCATCCCGACCCGAGCGTTGGGTGTTTTGCGGAATCGAGGTTTACCGAGCTAACGCAAAATACCCTGCTCGAGGGTTTTCTCACGCCTCAGTTAAACAAAATTAAGTAAAAATGTATATTTTTGCTGAAACTCTTTTGTGCGTAGTAAAAATAATTGCGTATGGATATGTGATAATTCGTGGTTGACATGGATACGCGTGCAGTGATTCTGACTATGTTAATAAGGCAATCGGTCTTTAAATAGTTCTGAGGAGGGTGAAGCATTATTTCTTGAAAGGTGCGTGAAAAAAAAAATATGGTGACATTTGAAGCGAGAAATAATTAATTAGCATTCTAAATATTGCCACAAGACAAGGTTTCTATGATGCTACAAACGGTAGTCTTCAACAAGGGAGGTAATTACGATGTGATGATCATTAAAAACGATTTCCATACGGGTAGCTTTAGTTTACCATTTTTGATATTTGGCATTTTACACTAAAATGCAAACTGACCTTAATAAACCTGAATATAACCAAACAAAACAAAAACCGACAAAACACGCAACATATACAGAAATTGTTCACAACACTTAGAAGTGTTAAGAAAGTAAACGCATTGAAATGGTTGTATAAATGAACAAAATTAATATAGACAGTTTCCGAAACGCTTATAATTTTAATTTTAGGTGCGATGGTTCTATGTTTTTTCTCGAGTAACATTGCATTTCAAATGCTTTTGTTTCTTTCAAGGCATGACATTCTGGATAGATGTAATAACTATCCAACACTTATTTCTATATAGTACCTGTAACAAAAGTATGCTTATACAAATGTTTCCAATGTTCCCTTTAAAAAATATATGGCGAGCATACGTTTATCAAAATGGAAAGTGCTGCTTGTTATGGGCGATCCTTGTCTTTATCCTATGTGGTATACGTTTTTCGTTCTTGATTTTTTTAATATCGCTTTAAACTCCAACGAACGGTTTGCTTTTCCATGCATTCCTTAATCAGAAAATTATTCAACGGTGCATCAATACATTAGGTAATAGGGCCTTGACATTTAACACTGTAATGGGATTCTTAAAGCTAGACCAATGATACACCAAATGACAAGGGTGATTGATGACACATTGATGTTCAGATTAAATAATTGAAAACAAGCCTCTTCTTGTTTACCACAAACGGGCCGAATGCAATGTCAAAAGTGCCAATTAACATGAATAATTTTATTTACTTATTGATAAACGGTTAACTAAAGGTACATGTATGTTCTCAAAGTAATGCTCTCTAAAATGATTGTACAAGACCATGTGTGCAGTAAGTGTTTTATTAGCGGAAAAATGTAATATAAGGGCTTTCATCTTTCAGTATGAACGAAAATTGCACTTATGAACATTGATAGTGAACAATACTGAAAGAGCGAAATAAATATGTCTACATTTGAATATTGATTGGAGTTTGACAATATCCGACTCTATTTATGAGTCCGAACACAACACAAAATATAAACTTTTAAAAACACTCTCAATCTCAGAAACTCCTAGATAACATTCGAATTGAATGATTTAAGAGATCTTTCCATCGGCTGACAAAAGTCTTGTGTCGGAAATGAAATGTGTTTGTTACATACTAAATATTAAATTAAAATGTTGATGTTTTATCTAATAGTTTTTGCAATTTTTAACAACTTAAGCTTCATGATTCAATAAAGCTAAACTAGTTATAATAACCCAACGTTTGGCTATAAATAGTCAAACAGTCATAATTTTTAAGCACTGAACTACTTATTTCCGCCTTGTGGATATATTTTGTGGTCATCATTTGTTGTCATGTGTTCCGATATCATTGCGTACGCATACTAAACACGACAGCTTAACGTTGTTCGAAAAAGCTTTTATTTTCTTTACACAGATGTACGCAATAATAAAGATGGATTTTAGGACTTTCACCTCATTATTGTTAATGACAGTCTGTTTATTATGCAGTCAATTAAGACAGAACTGTTTGTTTGATAGTATGTGTCTTTTTGTTTGTTATTTGCATAAACATTTAAAAATAGTATAATATTTCTGCAGCATAATTGCAATGTTTTTGAGGAGTGGTGTTTTATTCAAAATTAAAAAAATAAGGACAATGCGTATAAAACATGTTTATTAAAAATGGATGAAAATAATAACACATAAAGTTGCAGAGCGATAATGTTATCTAAACCAATGTTCAGACATGCAAATTTGTGAGCAGACTAAATACCTATGTACAATGGACACGGGCACAATAGACAAGTGTAGAAAATACAGACAGAAAAGATGGTTAGACAGACGAACATGCGACCAAAGATACGAAATGAAGGTAGCCAGACGCAATTAAATAACAGGGGAATAGACGAACGAACAGATAGACGGACAGAGAGATGTACGGACGGATGCAAAGACAGGCATAATTACAAGAGTACTTGACCTTTACTCGAGTATCCATAATACTTCTTTTATTGCAAAAAAACACACACTCAAAACCATTCCTTTAAACTGATTTAAATATAATAGATGTATCCCTATAGCGCTTTCTTAAACAAACATAAACTCATTTATATCCCAATGAACCGCAATACAAACGCTCAATCCTGAAACAATGAATCTCTTAAATGTAAAGCAAATAGCTATGAAGTCTGGGCTGTATTTAATGTTAACATGTTTATCTCTTTCCACTTCAAAAAATCGTTTATTTAAGATGATGCGACACTAAAACATTTAAACTGTTAAAGTCATAACCGTTATGATGATAAATTATACAACTTAATATTGCAGAACTTGTCAAATATTTAATGTATAGTATGATCTACGTAAAATACAAAATAACCATGCGGCCATATTATATACGACAAAATATATAATATAATTATGTTCTCGGTGCTACAATCATGAACTCTCCGCCAAGTATCATTTGTTGAGGTTTTTGGTTACCAGCTTTAGAAAAAAAACAAATGTAATTTATATGCAAATCGATGAACAGTCATTCAACACTGGATTTGAATATGTGTCTTCATATTTCTTTTGCAGTTCAGGTCATAAACTTTACATTTCTCAAACTTTTCACAATGTATGTTAGTTGTTTCAAATAACAACTTGACTGGCTTGGAAATCTACAATCACTATCAAGCAAATCACTATTTCAAATTTAGTGGTAAAAAAATTAGCATAGGAAAAAACATAAACTAACCAATGGTTAATTACATACAACAGCTAGTTTACAATAAAAGACAAAAATCTGCAATGTCGGCAATAATAGTCGGTTATTATGATGAAGTTACAATAGTAAGCGATGTGTTTGCATCCCTTTTGCCAACCAATAATACAAGACATGTACGTATAGTATTGGTCTAGTTTAAATACTGTACAATTTCGAAGTTCATTAGATAATTGTGTCACATGGCTGATTTCATTTTCCGTACAGTAATTTTGGCTCTTTGGCGCTGTTTGGCAAAACATAAATTATCCAGTGCGTATAAATTTTGGACTGTCACTTCCAAGAACAGTTAATAAAACATACTTTAAGGCAAAGGACTATCCCTTTTTGGAAAATTGTACCAAGGCTTGATTGGATTGCATAATAAAGTCTAGCTAGTGTCAACTAATCTTGTGCCATTATTCACAGGAATTGGGAAATATTTTTAATATAGATCAAGTACGCATAGTTTAATTATATAGTTGAAATACAGAAACACTGACAGTGTCCACAAATGAACCAGTCACCCTTTTTAATGCCATAACTAATTTAGTTTCTTAATTCTACATTAAACCCTTTAAAGTGTTATTTATTCATTTCAAGATGACCAAAGTATATTGAATTAAAGAATACATCATGTCTTCATAAATGTCTTATCCTCCATCAACGAAATTATTTACGATTATGTTGGCGACAATGTGAACAGAGTATGATTTTTATACAATCGCTATTTCAAATGAAGAATTTCTCACTTAACAATGATTATAATAAACACTACATACCACAATATAGATCTTGGACACATATTATTTCAAAGTAAAGTTTACTGAAAGGATCTAAACATATATTTGCATGAGAAAACTTATTTATGCAATTATTTAAGATTACTTTTCTTTTGTCTTTGATCATTTCGAGAAATGAGAAATAATGTGTGAAAACTACTGGAAATTAAAAATTAAATATGCCTTTTAAGTGACATATATTATATTTGATTCCTATTTCATAGTTATTATGATTATTTTGGCTTGGAATTTGGACTGATTTGTTTTGTATTATTACTTTTTAATAAGAATGCAGCAACCTTTACTGCCAAACAAATTACATTTCCCTCGCACATTCGTGCTTTTTGTCATATTTCCGGCATAATTAATCTTACTCCAAAGGGTATTATCCTTATTTCTCATTCACTGAAGCGCTTGTTTGGCGCTGATTTGAATGTAAAAGATTGTGGATGTGAGCGATCTTCCTCCATTTTTGCAGGGAATAACTTTTTCGTCTAAATTAATGAATTGCCTATGTCATGTTTTATTGACGAAAATAAATAGAAACGCCTTAAATATGTTAAGGGAATGTCCCCAATGTAATAACCCTAATAATGTTGCTGCTTCTACTGCTGCTGCTGTTGCAGCTGCTGCTGATAATGATGATGATGTTGATGTTGATGATGATGATGATGATGATGATGATGATGATGATGATGATGATGATGATGATGATGATGATGGGATGGTAGTGGTGGTGGTGGTGGTATTAGTAGTGGTAGTGTTGGTGTTGTTGGTGAATATGGTGATGAATATGATGATGAATATGATGATGAATATGATGATGATGATGATGATGATGATGATGATGATGATGATGATGATGATGATGATGATGATGATGATGATGATGATGATGATGATGATGATGATGATGATGATGATGATGATGATGATGATGATGATGATAATGATGATGATGATAGTGATGATGATGATGATGATGATGGTGGTGGTGATAATGATGATGATGATGATGATGGGATGGTGGTGGTAATGAGTGGTGGTATAAGTAGAGGTATTGTTGGTGTTGTTGGTGAATATGATGATGAATATGATGATGAATATGATGATGAATATGGTGATGAATATGATGATGATGATGATGATGATGATGATGATGATGATGATGATGATGATGATGATGATGATGATGATGATGATGATGATGATGATGATGATGATGATGATGATGATGATGATGATGATGATGATGATGATGATGATGATGATGATGATGATGATGATGATGATGATGATGATGATGATGATGATGATGATGATGATGGTGATGATGGTGGTGATGATTATAATGAAGATGATGATGATGATGATGATGATGATGATGATGATGATGATGATGATGATGATGATGATGATGATGATGATGATGATGATGATGATGATGATGATGATGATGATGGTGGTGGTGGTGGTGGTGATGATGATGATGATGATGATGATGATGATGATGATGATGATGATGATGATGATGATGTGATGATGATGATGATGATGATGATGATGATGATGATGATGATGATGATGATGATGATGATGATGATGATGATGATGATGATGATGACGAAGATGATGAAAACTGAATGTGTTTATGGTGAAATTGCAACGTACAAGTATATATTATAAAATTATTTTTTATTTAATTAACATGTTTTTACTGCCCAAATTATTACAAGCGTTTTAGTGATCTTAAACACTGTGTGGTTTTCATTTTTCTAAATCTTTCAAATTGGTGAGAAGAATTGTACCTTTAGCAATATCAGTTTGTTCAACTTATTTTTCTACATCACAAATATGTACAAATATCGTTAAAACTACATGCGACTTTCCTTTGATTGTGGAGATAAATGATAAATCTCAATCTCGATTAGTGACATGGTATCGATGGAAATGGCAACATTAATTATATATATGCATATATATCTTGGAAGGTCTCCCCTAGTTTATAAATACCGTATTTATGAACATTTCTTCATCGAGTTGATGTTTGATCATTAGTCATCAATACCATTATTCATTACATAGTCAAATTTCAGATGCCCAAATAACCGCATGGTCGTTTACCGACTCTGGTACCACCGTAGCTGCCGGCACTGGAACTGCTCCGGACGGAGCAATTGCACTTTCAATTGCTGAAAATGTCGCAGTTGGAACAAGATTGTTTACAGCTGTTGCTACATTGACTTCATCAACTTTTACGTATGCTTTCGAGGCAGACGGCAACCCTGGCGACGTTGCCGACACCACCATCACATCCGGAGAAGTTAAGCTTGCGTCCGGAAAGTCGCTAGACTTCGAGTGAACTCCAACAGTTGTTTTTAAAATAAAGTAAGTAACACGTGTATTCTATAGATAAGATAATGACAGACAGACAGACAGACAGAAATATTGATAACGACGTGTACATAGTACATTGTCAATAAAAATATACATATTTCATGAAATATAAAAATAACATTTAGCAAGACTATGAATGATAGATACAAATTTTATACTTTAGCATCTGATTCAAATGATATAACTTAAAATGATAAACTGTTGACCATTGTTATTGTTTTGTAGGTATTTATACTTGAGTTATTAAGTATTACTAATAGTCATTTAGATTCACTATAACAAGTAAGTAGTGTTGCACCTAACATAGCGATCAATGAGAAGAACGCATTAAACAATTGGTTTACAATGACATAGTCTTTCGATTTTCCAGAGCTACCGAAGTTGGTGGTACTGGTCAAGTAGGCACTGCGGTGGTGACAGTGAGTGTGACAGACGTCATTGTGTTTGGGCAATCAGGCTACGTGGTTTGTCTCAGCAGTACAGAAGTGACAGCCGGTATGTTAAAAATTTGAAATTTGCAAATTATTAATTTTAAAGGTTGCCTTGAAACAATCTTCTGTATGAACAGTATAGCTGAATGTTGTTTTCATGGTCTTGTAAAATATTTTAACCATTTTAAACATATTCGGACGTCGAGTCACTATTGCTTGTATAAAATAAGGTATTCCACCTTAAGCGGCGAGGAATAAGCTTGTTTTTTTGGATATGGTGTATTTTTTTTTTTAAATCATTTTTGCTAACTTCAACCACCTTCCAAATGCGTTTTTAACAGAAAGCAAATTTTGTTTTGTATCCAATAATTATAAATGACACCTTATTTGCAAAATGACTTGCAACAGTGAATTTCACCTTGCTAACAAATACAAATACAAATACATTTGTATAGCGCAAAAAGTATTGTTCAATATTCGATTGCGCTTCACACAGTTCATGCGCTATTTCACACAAGGTATATACAGTCATTTACACATAAAATCTGGTAGGCTCCTAATTATAAAACAGTCCAAACAAATAAGTTTTCAGTTCCTTTCTAAAAGTAGGTTCACTTTTAATGTGTTTTATGTCTCTAGGAAGAGCATTCCACCATTTTGGCCCAACCACAACAAGTGATATGTCAGCAATTCTGGTTCTGGTTCTTGGAACAATAAAATGTCATCAGAAGATCTAAGTCTGTATTTTCCCTGAACACGGTTTAACAAAGACCTCAAATAAGAAGGAGCTGTTCCCTGCACAATACGGAACACAATGACAAGAATTTTAAACATAATTCTTGCCCTCACAGGTAGACAGTGAAGGGATTTGAGGACTTCGGTAGTTGGATGACCGTATGGTGTGTTGGTCACAACTCTTGCTGCTTGGTTCTGAACTTTCTGAAGTCTGTTAATCTGATAGGCAGGAATTTCCGTAAATAATCCATTGCAAAAGTCAATATGAGAAGGAATAAGGCCGTTCACCATTATCTCTGTTGATTTTTGTGAAAGGTGTTTACGAATTTCTTTCAGATTTCTAAGCTGAGCATGCGCAATCTGACATTTTTTTCTGATATGCATGTCAAAATTAAGCGTACTTTCCATATGTACACCCAAATCTCTGACATTATTAACACATTTTACTGATGATCCACCAACTCTCACACTTGAAATGTTAAGTTTTGCTAGCTGATGTTTAGTGCCATACATGATAATTTCTGTTTGTGAGTTATTCATTTTCAACTTAAAATTTGTCATCCACACAATTATATCATTGAGACAATCATTAAGCATTTCAAGCACATTCGCCTCATTTTGTGCATTTCCAGCTTGAATTCTGAAAGCAATTTTATGATCATCAGCATACCCATAAAGTCCAGCTGGGTATTTTTGTACAACTTTGTTCAGAGCAGCAATATACATGGTAAAAATAACTGGGCCTGCACAGGACCCCTGTGGTACACCGAACTGCAGCTGTTCTGTGTTGGAAGATGTGGTCTCAACAATAACTTTCATTGTCCTTTCAGTTAAATAGGAATTTATCCAGTTCAAAGGAATACCTTTAATACCAAAGTCTTCCTGAAGAATTCGAAGTACAATTGGAATATCCACTGTATCAAAAGCTGCACTGAGGTCAATCATGACAACGATAGTAACTTTATTGTTGTCAAAAGCATCCAATAAATCACAATACATTTTCATCATTGCAGATTCGACACCATGACCCTTTCTGTAAGCGCTTTGATATGACGGAAGAAGTCTGTTTACTTCGATGTGATGAGTAATTTGTTGTAATGCAGATTTCTCAAGGATCTTTGATAAAAACGACAAGTTTGACACAGGCCGATAATTTTTAAGTTCTAGAGGGAGACCCTTTTTCTTCAATAGAGGCTTTATCACAGCACGTTTCCACTCTGTTGGAAACACCCCAGATGATAATGATCTATTTACAATTTCTGTCACAACTGGTATAAAAATATGAAGATTGTCTTTCAACTTTGGTGTTGGAATAACATCTAGCTCACAAGTTGTTGGTTTTGATCCTTGGATAAGATTCATGACATCATTTTCTGAGAGTGGTGTGAACTCAGTCAAAATTGTGCCACCCAGAGGCTCGTTTAATGATACAGACCCGATATGTGCCGATTCAATGGTTATATTATCTAAGTCATTTCTCAACCTGGCAATTTTGTCAACAAAGAATTGCAAAAATTCGTTGGCTAGGGATACATCATCAGTATGCGGTGGAAGTGGATTGTCCTTTGTACGACCGAGCAGACAGGCAGTCACCCCATATAACTTTTTCACATCGCCCTCTGCCCCACTGATTTTAGACTGATAATATCTATTTTTTGATGTTGTCACTGCAGTAGTGTAGCTGTTTCTAACCTTTTTATAAATATTTTCCATCAAATTTGATTTGTCAGACTGGTAAATACTTTATATTGACCTTTTAAACTGCTTGAGGGATTTCAGGTATCCAGAATACCATGGTACATTTGGTCTGCAAATAACTGTTCTCTCTTTGAGTGGAGCATGCTTATCAATTACATCTGAGGTACTCTTGGTAACGAATGATTACTTTTTTATTTCATTTTAAAAACGTCCCTAATATAAGTCATATCGACATTTAACGTAATTCCAACAAGAGAAATGGTCGTGGAAGAGGACCTGGTGGTAAAACTTTGATGATCACAAAAACAGTATTAAAATATTTTTTTCGATGTATTTTATAAGTAATTGCTTTGTAATTTTAAAAAGATTTTCGCGTTTTGGGAAAAATAAACCAAGGATACTGAACTGTTTTTTTTTTCAAGAATATAGAAATATGCAGCTTAATTGTTCAACTCGGGTTCCAAAAAACATGGTTAACTTTGATTTCGCTATTCCTGCAACGACAGAGGTGACAATAAACTTCAGCATCTGAGACGTAAGGTTCATTATCAAATGCAAATGCTACGAATTTAGCAAATTTGTCATACATGCAAAACTCAATAGTTATTTTATTCAATTCGGTGAAACAATGACGACTTTAAAGATTTAATGTGTATGATTAATATAATGCTTCTAGTTAAATTACTTGGAATTATTTCAATGAAGTTAAATCAGTTATCGTGCTAAAATCTTCTTATCTCCATTTTATTTAAAAACTGTCATGCGTGATGTTATTCCGCGTTCTAACGCAAATGGGTCGTTAGTTTCTATGGTAATGATATTAAGCAATAGGCTAGTGATGTATCAAACATATTGATTGTTAAATTAAACTAATTCATTTATAAAGATTAGGACGCCCGTGAAGATATTGTATGCGTTTTTTATGATATACAATTTTAAATAAAATGTAGATGGAAAATGACGTCGTTTTATTATTTCGTGCTCAGGAATTTTTCTGAGCATATCGCGTGTAAGAATTTCTCAGTTCGAAAACAAAATTTCAAGTAAAGCAAAGTTAAAACCGTGGAAGTACCTTAAATACAGTACATTTTGTTATTATTTCCATATGATGTTTTTTTAAATCTGCATTACCAAGATTTTTTTTTGAAAACCTATCGCTTTTAAACTTCTTACATACTTATGCATGACTTGTGTGAACATTTTAAATTTCATCAGGTATGTTTATTGTTACAAGCACCAGTATAGGTACATTTGCTACGACTGACGCTACTGCTACACAAACGGTTGCATACACATCAACAACTGAGTTAAACAAATGTCGAGATGATAACAAACTGAAAGATTAATATTTGTTTATACATTGTGTGTTCCATATCCTAGGCAAGTTGATCTTCATTGGATCGATAATTAAGGCATTTGCAAGTTATGTTTAAGATATTTTAGTGCTTTAACACACATTCTGACGTGAATTTGCAGCAGTTAACATTATGTATTCTCGTTAAAGCTGGTACCGACTTCGCCAAATTTACTGTAACAAGTGCTACCGGAGCTGTGGTCGTCGCACCAACTGTGACATTGAAGAGCGAAGAGGGCTGGCTGTATTCGTTTACTATCACATGAACTGCAGGCGCTGTGACTGGAACCACGAACATCTATGTTGGACTAGGTTGCCCTAGTGGGGCCGGTCAGATTGCTTCCCTTCTTGGCATTCTACTCTTGTCCGTGGTCACATCACTCTTCTGTTGATCAACAAAAGGAACTGATACTGAAAGCAGATATTTTAATCATAATGACTGAGCCACATGGAAATTTCTTTAATTGTTTTATTAAGCCTTTCTAACGACCTTTTCATACGTACACACATTGATATTAATGTAAATGAACAGTATATCTATGCATATTCAGCGTATAAATTAAATTGTGTTAGGCCACATGTTTTCCTAAATTAAGATGATTTCATGACTCACATTATGCTACGTGTTTTGCATAAGACCACATTGTAGTGATAAAAGGTTATGTTGCCATGGACACCGATGTCGGTTTATGTTTTGTTTGATAAACGTGCCTGGAATAAATATGAGCTACATAGGAACTGATATACCACCGAAATGATTTCCTTCACTCATAGCTTTAAATATAAATACAACTGATTTCAAACAGTTTAAAAACTATTTCTAACGGTTATATTTATTCCAGACATCGGTTAAACTTTTTTTTGATTTCCTTGCTCTTTTAACTAAAATGATGATTGATCTGAAATGAAATTCCTTCGGGTTTGGAAAATGGATCTTTTGTCACTCTTGAGTAAATCATTCATCAAACGGACAGGGCATTATGTTAAGACATGTTAATGGTGGTAAAACCAAGTCTTATTTCTTGTCATTACTTTACCATTAGAAATATATATACAAACTTGGTATTCATATTGGTAACATATTAAAATGCTTTGTTCTTGATTGAGTATTAAAGTAATAAACAGTGTGATTAAACTAACTTCGTTTTATATTGAATTGTATAATGCTATATAATGGAAAGCCTGTACCCATGACAAAGAGGCAGCCAGGTCATGCTCCCTCGGAAAGTTATGTTTATTTGTGAAGGATGGAAAAGAGTTTTTCGGCATACCCAAGACAAATTACACATTTTTGATACAGTATTGTTTCAAATGGTGTGTAGGTAAACAAATGTAATCATATACAACGAAATGCACCGCAAGTGTAAGTGATGATTCATTCATATACTGTTGCACATGTTTGATACGGATATTATTTATTCAAACACATATTGACTAAAAGCAACTGAAACTGATTAAAGCACTTAGTACCATAGTACGGTCGCTGACGTTAGCTAAGTGATTTTGGTATCCCCGTTGAATCGTATTACATATAATGCAAGTGTTGATTGAACCCCTTCATCCCAAACCCAGGGCACAATTGTGGGTTGTTTTCTTAGTTGTTTCATTATTCTTCACAGTAAAGGAGATAACATGAGGAGAGACTTTTAATAAGGTAGCTTCAAAACTTCTATTTTATAATAACAAGTACAAAAAAAGTAAATATACAACTGAAGTACCAGTCAATACAAGGAACGGTGTATACACAGTTTAAAATGAAACTGTCAGAAACGCTACACAAAGACACGAACATTAAATCAATTTCTCGTTGAGACAAACGTGTTGGGTCGCGTTAAACTAATGTTAACGAGTGTCGGTCAATATTTGAATCCTTATTGTCAGTTTATTAAAAGATAGTTTGGAGGAAGATGACCCTCGACAGAAAAGTTTTTATTAAATAATAATACAGGATGTAAGGATTTAAAAAAGAACAACCATATTCAACGGGCAATATTAAATGACGAAGAGGATTTTGAATTTGACGAAGCTTATAAAGCGGTAGCAAACAGAGAATATATTGTTTAATAAACTGATGCTACCTTTGAGGATACCTTTGATGTTTATTGACAATATATGGAAAATCGAATCAATTTTATATGTTTTTGCCGTAACGACCTAAAGCTTTAATTATTCGTCAAAATAAAAAAAAAACAAAGGCTAAATATCAATAAAACGTATCCAACTAATTAGCAATACCGTATTTTATGTTAAATAGGCTGGTTATACAGACACAGAGAGCCAAACTTATCATCCATGATGGCTTGATTTGTCGGTGTTCGGTTTACGATTTGTTTTTGGTCTTGGTTTTGGCACTAGTCTGATATATTTCTCTGCGGGTCCTCTCGGTGACCAGGCAATGGTTTTCCAATCGCCAATAAGGAGTTCACCTTCCAGGGTCACGTTATAATCACGTGACCACAACACTTCTCCCGATTTCGTTTATTAGCCCCCTCCCAGACCCGAACGACGTTGTTAATTAACCCCATAACCATTTAAACCCAGGCGAACAAAATAAGGCTAAAATGACTCAAAACCAAAAAGAAGATAAA
Source organism: Mya arenaria (assembly GCF_026914265.1). NCBI lineage: Eukaryota > Metazoa > Mollusca > Bivalvia > Myida > Myidae > Mya > Mya arenaria. The sequence continues at coordinate 50,035,750 of NC_069128.1, read as the reverse complement.
CCAATAAAAAGACGGGCAACTTCTTAGACTTTCCCATAAATGCAAGAAAAATAAGACAAGTAAATATAACCAAACTTTGACTTTAGAACGTTACTTGGTCATGATAATAAAAATAGACCATATCCTAAAAAAGACAAATACGTCAAACCTAGGCAGAAACTTCCCGTTTAACATCCGGGTGTTGTCTTAAAAGTAGGCAAAGAAACAAACTTCATGTCAAACGTCCGGGTGTTGTCCTGAAAAACAAGGACAATGTTTCCGGAAACTACCCGTGAAGCGCCTGGTTATGTCATTAAAAATATATACCAACCACTCCACAGGTCCCCCCTAATTTGTACCATTACCCTACCCCTGACCCCAAGTCCACTGGGTAACCAATCCCTCCCATGCGGCGAGAAGAAAATAAGGAGAATTTAACTTCTCAGCCAAAACAGGGATGCGATCAAGAGATACTGCCTCAAGTCTACATGTCAGATTCTAATCGAAAAAATGTTCCCAACTTACAAAGAAAGCTACCCAAACACTTGACTCCACCACTGAAAATAATAAATTCCTAGAAATGAAGGGTATTTGGGATAACGCCTAGGGTCAGGGTAACCCCACCCCAAACTCCAGTACGAGCATCCCCCACGATAGGCGGACTGATAGAGGCCAACCAGTTCACAACACTGCAGAATACAGCAGAGCCAAGGGCAGCATCTCCTGAGAGCCTTCGCCTGCTTTACAACACAAGGCATCTGGACATTCTCCAGCAACAAAGTTACCAAATCAACTATGACTCTCAGTACCGGCCTAGTTTTGACAGCCCAACCCATCCTGGAGTAAATGACTTCGCAGCATATTTAACCCTGCAGGCAGCCCAGTGCTTGATTGATGGCTTTGAACTCCCAACTTTAACACCTTCAACAGACGCCGCGTCAACCATATCACGGAATAAATGCCCCTCAAGATAAATGTGACTTTGCGTAAGAGGTTGCGCTAAGCCTGTGTATGGTAATGTCCTGAAAACTCAAGAAAAACTCATTCCGTTTTAAGTTGTCCCAGGGGAGATTAGAACTAGTCCCCCTTTGAGCACCGCCATTTTCCAAGTGAGTTATCAAAGCCATACCTTGTCCGAATAATGGGCCTTAGGGTCCCCACCTTCCACAAGAGCTGATTCTGAAATTCGGTGGCACCTTAACTCCAACACGCACCTGCGGAGAATAATAACTGCTTGTGCCTTTTGCAGTAAATCTGATCCATGTTACATTTCAGCTTCAAGTGGGGCCACCTTGTACTACTGTGTAGATGGTCAGAAAAAAATGGACACTTCTGCCGTTTTATCGATTATGGAAGAAACCTCAAGCCGACCCACCTTAACATCAACTAAGCTGGGTTTGGTCGATTTGTCCCTCAGAATGATTGGATTAGTATCCCCTGAAATGGCAACAATAATCGCCCGTGACCCCCTCCCCCCCCCCCAAATCACAGACTATTTCATTATCTGGATGGGACGCCCTAACCTTGTCTACCAGTGAATGGAAAGGCAGTATCGATTTTCCCCTATTTTCTACGGGGCTCCTAGCTCGAGACTTATAAGCCTCCCGGTCAACAGAAGTAGATATCGACCTAGCTACAGGGGCGAAATCATACTTTATTAATCGGTGGGTGGGAGGGATTGCGGACGCCTACTTCCCCTACCTGTTCCCTGTGGCTCATTAGAATTGACGATGTGCTGATACAATTTCACGAAATCAACCGCGGCCCAAACTGGTGAGGCCGCTGAATTACACTTGCACCATTATCTGAATAACCTAACATAAGTTAGTAGTTGCCTGTTTTTTAAGTGAATCGACCGATTGACCTTCATAGGCCCGATATAATAATTTTCGGACTCTTATGCCCAGTCATTGACCATATCACCCCATCTTTTACCGCATGTTTGAAGTCCAGCATAGTTGTCTCTAAAAATGTTCCGTTAGACAAGAAAGAGTCCCCATGAACGACATATTGGGGCTAGTTTTACTGACAATGGCATGGAATTCTGCCGACTTCACCCCTATGGTGAGGCACAACTGATCTAAAGCATGACTCTCAGACCATTTACTCGCTATTTGAATTCTCATAAACTTTGATTAAAATACCTTCCAGCTAGGGATACCATTAAAGTTTCTAGGCTTGAGCTCCCACCTACTCCATGGCCGACCCGGTTTGTACCACCAAAGCATCTTCCAAATTCAAGTTTAACCCAGCCGATTGAGCCGCTTGCCTTATTGTTGGTCCTTTACTTACAGGTGACCGCCCAAAGACCTCCCCTTCTATTAAAACCCGTAGCACCTCGGTTCCAGGGGTCATATCTTTTGCCATGTCCCCGTCCCGTCCTATAGACAGGGGACTGTTTTGGGAGGTCAACATTGGGAACCCCCAAAATAAATTTCCGCATCTGGACGTGGCGAACCATTGCTGGCATTATGATGGCCCAGCCCCTGCTTAGCTGATTTAGATTCCCTTGCCCTTGATTTGATACATCATTCCTATCCATTGCATCTGGCCTGTACGCTAAAGATAGGTCTCGAAAATAGTTTACGGACTCATGCGAATTACCGTAAGTTAGGTAGGGCCATAAACATGACCATGTGGCAAATGTGCATAACGTTGGTCATGTGATAAAGATGGATACCTCTGTCCCCCACCAGAAACCCTAGTTGGTGATGGCAAAACTGTTGGCTCGTGCATCGCTATACCCCCTAGAGTGATAATTGGATTGAGGAGAACGAACCAAGAAATCATGCGCGGTTGGGCAAGGATGTTCTTGCCAATTATCCCAATATGTTGTCTCCGATGGAGCGTCAGAACGATCATTGTAAGCATTAGGATTATATGCGGTTGGGGGACGTTGTGACATAGGGACGCTATGCCCAGGTTCCATATAACCCACACCATATCTTTGCAAGAACCCGATACCCTGCGAATCGTAACGGGACTCGGAACATGCCTCTCGTTTCACTCCTTGAACATGTGGGTACTCGTTTGTCAGAGTGTAAAAGATATGTGTGCCCATAGCCCCTACTTTTGGAAGACTTTCACTAACACCAAAAGTTTCACGTGTCCCTCTCGAACCATAGGAACCTCACGTTTATTATAAAATATGTCCACTAGAATCTCTTTGTTTTATCTGAGGAACATGTGAGTACCCTACGGCCTTGATGTTCCTAGTCTGTGGGCCTGTATACCCAACACTCGAAGGAACCTCCCAACCCCCAAAGGTACCCAAGGACCCTCCGAAAACCTACAATCATCTGAAGCAAAAGGACGTCGGTCTCAATTACCCACACCGCTATGTGGTTCGTTTTATTAAACCCCTCTGTGGTGCTCGACTGATTTGACACCCTACCTGGGAAAGTTATTCAATAAAAAAGACTATGCAACCCGATAAGCTACATCCAGCTTAGATCCAAGTAATGCTGGGATTAAATACCATTCATTAGCGCATAACATTGCTTTAAGATAAAGGCACCAACTAAGCTGATTTATTATCATGTCGAATTATCATCTAATTGTTCTTATGTCATCAACGCAGAACGATCAAATATATCATCCAAATGTAAAACAACAGGCTTTATAACATCATAGGCACAAGTCAAATCCTTATCCAAGTAAACTGAAAAAGATCGCTTGATTTAAATTGATTTAGATTCAATTAATCCAAGGATTTTATACCATCCCATAGCGCATTACAACGTATTAAAATAAAGGCACCAGCTCTGCTTGTACATATGTTATGTCAAATAATTACTTCGATTGTGCATATGTCATAATCAAACATATCGTCCTAATTTAAAACATCTGCCATATAAACCACATCTTGTCATACAGGGTGTATCAAGAAGATCATTGCGAAATATCTTTGGATTTGCGGTTATTTTGTAAACATGTTATGCAGTTCTTTTAAAAGTAGCTTGAGAACTTCAGTATAAAAGAGGCGTTGGTTTAAGTCAAATATGTTTCACGAGATTGTACGATATCGCTCTTTTAGGTCACATTGACATGTCGTGCGAACCAAATATCAGATTTAGGTATAGCACCCGATGCCCCCGCGTATCGTTTGCAAAAGTTGGAATGTTATTTCGAGTTTGACGTAAAGACTTGTTCGGATAGAGCAACAAAATACACATTAAAAATGTAATTTATACTGACTTTCCTTCTAGATGAGGTAAGAATCGTAAAGGCGATCTAATGATTAGTCTTCTAAGAGAGAGTGAATACTTAATTTGATTTCGTTTAGTACCATTTCATTTACAACCTGCGATATAAAGTGAAAGGTGTAAGACCAGATTATGAAAAACATACAAATACTCTGTCAGTGACTAAGCATGAACTATATCATATGATAATAGTTAATGAACAACTGTTCTGCACGCACAATTGTGATTGTTTGATTTTTTCCCTAAAAAAAGAAGTTAAATGCTTAATACATAATTAATTAAATTGAAAATTGCGTAAAGTTATTAATTCAGTAAGGCTTAATACATGTGTAGTATGTTTCTGCTATTTAAGGCGTTTTGTGTTTACCGTTTAGTGAATATTAAGTCTTAACATTATTCCTTTCAACGGTGCTTCGTTTAAAGTGTTGATAAGTGGGCCTGTTCTTTTAAGTTATATTTTATAATGCTACAAGTACTTATACCGAGTCCTCAAACGAGAGTCACTCCGTACGTTTTATTGTGAGAGAAAAGAGGACTTGTTTGCAATAGTATACTGTAATCTTTAGAAATCAAATTGCTATTACACTTTTTTGTTTTTTAAGCTGTTACTGGGTTGAGTAACTCAATAGCTATCGCCGAAAGTGAAAATTACTGATGCATGATACATAATCCTCTCGTCTGGATGATACATATTATGTATCATCCAGACGAAAGGAATCCCCTGGTACCGAAATCTCAATTTCTTGCATCAGTAATTTTCACTTTCGGCAGAACATTAAATTTTACTTCTCGAACCGCTATGAAGGATACCAAATACGACTATTTTCGGTCTAGCAATAAGTGAATACTCATTTCAAGCTAGAACGGTTTTACTTTTGCCTTTATTGAAAGCCATTTGTTTGAACACGATTGAATTATATTATTGCTTTGATAGTTTTATTTCCTACGAAATCGGCTAAAGGTCGATTGTATGACCGTTTATCATCATCATCAGCAGCAGCAACAGCAGCAGCAGCAGCAGCAGCAGCAACGAAAACTCATATCCCTCTCCTCGACTTATTCGTTCAGGTAGAATTCATAGTTATCGGATAGGTTTCAAGGGTTGCTACCTTTCTCGTAAAATACTATTCGATTAACCCCGAGTCAGAATGGGTCTTTTAAAACCATGTTTTTAATGTAAGGATCAACTCAAAACTGAGACAGACTGTTTATCAAACCAGCGTCTTATATCGGGGGATTTAAAGTTTTTTAAGTTTTAGCCGATCGAAGGAACCGGTAGGTAGAACAGTAAATTTATTTGTGCTGTATCAGCTCCATGAAACGAATCCAACGGCGGCACCAAAATCTCAATGTCTCGCATGATTGATCTTAACTTATGTTTATTCTCAAATCTGTTTCTACTCGCCCAACACTTTCGTTTGATAACAAAACACGACTGTATTCAAAACATAAGGTAACATCTCAGTGGTTATGTTCAAGTGATTTCGGATCTTAGCCGATGTCTAAGAAACGGTAGGAAATAACCCAATACAAATATATTATGGTAGTTCTCAACCTTAAATTTAACTCTCATTTTATTACGCATGAACGACGTTCGGTATAAAACGGTAAGAATAGAACCACTATTAATAGTAACTATTTCATCCAACATGTGGTCCGTTTGTTTACACGTTAATCGGCGCCTTTATTACTGTCGGTTTTCGCTGATCGTTCGAAAGACATCAAATGATGACAAAGTACCCATATTTATAAAAATGTTTGATATCTTGAGTGCGTTTTGTCATGATTTTTGCATGATTTTAAACATGGTCATTTTCTGCAATGAAAAAGCGCAAACAATGTCTGACACCCTCGTTCTTAATATGATGTATTAGTATTCCCTCGGACATTGTCATGTGTAAACTGTTGGTCTAACATTGTGATCTTCTCCAGACGTTAATAATTATGTATGGAATCATTTGACATAGCATAGTGAATTCCCCTGACGTTGCAATATATACAATTCTGGACTTTACCATTGCAATTGTCCAAGTCATTGCCATATATCTGTGGGTGCAAATCCTAGAAATTCCCTGGATATTGCAACGTATCTAGCCTTTAGTGTGTATATCACGTTGGGTGTTATTTCGAACATAACACCATGAGTGTTGCCTTTGGAGCTGTCCTGGGCGTTTCCCTTTGACCAGGACTAGGTCATACATATCACCTCGGGCATTTTCATGCATATAACTCATGGTCTTGCTTTTTGGCCCTACCATATGGTTCTATGAATATAAACCTTGATAATTGCCCATGATGTTACAATGTGTAAGAATATGAACGTTACCATTGGAATAGTCCCGAGCGTTGCCGTATATTTGTCGCTGGGTGCTGCCTTCGGAATTTCTGGGGATAGTACTGCAATGTGTATAGCCCTTGCCTGTTGCCATGGGAAATGCCCCGGACGTTACCATGACTCTTATCATGATAGTTGGTTTGATCGACCTTGCCATGAATATATAAAACCGCGGGTGTTGGCGAAAGTGTTGCAACCGATGTTGCTCAGATTATAACCGTGCATGTTGCATTCGGAATTGCCCACCGTAACTGCCCTCTGTAGAGCATTTTACGTTGTCTTGAAATAATCCCTGGTGGATCCCATGTACTAAACCTTTTGCGTTGCTTTTTGAAATCCCCAGACGTTACCTTGTATATAACCCAGGACATTGCGCTGTGTATAACCTTGGGGCTGCCTTGGGAATTTCGCCAAATAGTCCCTCAACAGGAACCTGTGCGTTGGGTTGAAATTCGTGATTTTGCGATGTAAATTACCCTGAATGTTGCCCTAGGAATTGTCCGTTGGTGTTGCCATGCTCATTACCATGGTCGTTTCTCAGAATATTACCCTTGGTGTTGCATTGCAAAATATCCCCATTTTAAGGCCTTTCGCTAACAACACTAGTTTAACATTACATTACCAATGAAATCATTGGAACATTAAAGTTATCTAATTGCACTTTCTTTACCATTATTGGCCGTATCCCAAGGGCTAGCACTAGTCATTTAAGTATGCCGTGATGCAAGGCCAGCTCAACATACATAGATGTTATATCAGGGGAAAGAACTCAATGATTGACAAGGGTATTGAGCAACGAAGAGTTTCTAAAACTTTCTGATTGCTTGGTTTTCCAAACGTATTGTTATAAATAAATTCAAATGGCTAATTAAGAGCACAACAAATATGACATAGAGTTTGAGAGTACATAGTGTTAGGATGAAAGACACCTAAAATACACGGCACAAGCGAAAGAAAGTTATCGTTGTATAGGGTTGATTATCACACCTATCATCAGAGGTCACGATTATGTGGTTTTACTTCTTTTTTGGTCGTAACTCTAACTTTCAGGAACACGGTTTTACCTGTACAGTAGTGTCCCTTTCTTAGGAACAGTTTAAGCTTAAGTTTGATTCAAGAATGATTATTATTCCAAAAATATTAAAATGATGCCCTACACATGTGTTGCAAAGGCAATTTATGGAACGTGTAATAATTTTAAACGAAACAGATTTTTGTTTTAATCTTAACGAAAAGTGGAATCAATTCCACTGACTGAATTCTTGCATGATGTTGAAACACAAAATGTTTGTTTTCGGGTATTATTTGTGTGCGTGTGAAGTTTTAAACCTAATGATTAATTGGTTTGAAATGGAAACGGACATAATAGATATTGCCGCTGTCGTTCTCAATAAGGTTAAAATATTGTAATTTGTTCTGTATATATCACAATGTTCTATCTACTCGTACTGCCACAATAAAATTATTCTGTGTTATTTGTTCACTGCCCAACAGTTATCTGAAATTACCAGGGAAAATGATTTATATACTATAAGATCATGCTGATATTCATTTGAAAAGTTATAGTTCAAGGTCGAGTCGTTTTTTATCATTTATCGCTTATTTAGATAAACACATTATACGTGCAAAAACGGACCAATAAAGTTGTATCACAATGTCATTTCAACATGTCTCGGGCAACTTTCCCGGACGCTGCCATATATTTAACCATCAGCGCTGCCTTTCTAATAGCCCTAAACGTTGTCATGTAAATAATCATAGTCGTTGCCCCGGACATTGCCACTTACATATAACCATGAGTGTGGGGTAGGTTCTTCATCGAGTGTTGCCCTTTTTACAACACTATGTTTTGTCTTGGGTGTTTCTTTGGACGATGCTATGAACATAACATTGCACGATGCCTATGGGCAACACCCCGCCATGCATATAACCTCGGACAAAATCCTCAAAACCTGAAACTCAATAATCTAAAGGTATATTAAGCTAAAAGAGTTCCTTATTTGTGTTCACTTGTCATCCACATTTATAACTTTAAGATAATGCAACATAGACTAGGTAAACAACCACCTAGACATATCTACTGACAGTGCATATCAGCTCAAGTGTACAAACCTAAATGTTACATGACCGAATGAAAGAAACTGATCATTACAGTGTACAGTTTCATTTTACTCTCAACACATACAATACGTGAAAAGAGGAATACATGCGATGCAGACTACATTCGTAATACCGGACAAATATAATGCGTTCAAACAGGCTGTAAGAGTTCGAATACACTTCACTTATTCAAACAATTTATTTTGTTTGATCATTCTCATTCATAGAATATTTTGAAGCCAATGATACTTGCAATAATTCTGTAAACGTAGAGAAATTATTTTCCGTCCGTTAGTATAGTGTAAAGTTATATTGCCTATCGTGTTTTTATTTAACTGTTATAGTATGAGAATAAAATCTGAGGTCACATTTATTTGGTACTATTCCTTTTCTTTGGTCGTAACTCTGACTTTACTTAACATATTTTAATGTATAGTCGTGTCCCTTTTTTAATAATAATCTAAGCTTAATCATTCAAGAAAGCTTGAGAATGATTGAGAATGATTTCAAATAAATTATAATATGAATACAAACATACGCACACGCGTACGCACGCATGCACGCACACACACACCGATAGACACACACACATACACACTATAACATAACAAATAATATAGTTTTTTCGTGAAATTACATGTATACCGAAGGCATCAAGGGAGGTAAAAAGTGTTCGATTCAGTATAATAATTCACACAAGTTTTATTGCCCTTTTATAATAAATCGGAACAAAAAAAAATCTTAAAGATGTTTATATTACAAACTCGTTTAAAATACCTTATAATGATTAATAGAAACAGCCTTTAATATCACTTAAATAAGTTCTCCATATAAAGGCTTGAATCCCCAGCCACTTGCATACGTAATACTTCTTCATTTTGTAAAGGTAACGTGCGTAAGCTAGATTTTCCCTCCGCTTCACATTAATGCAGCGAGGTCGTTATAATTCTTTCGAAATTTGAGTTATTGACCTCCACTCAAACAGGGAACTCCGGCGACGTCCATCCGTCACTCATTTATCCGTTTCAACAGCCGGGGCGTAAACATTTCTTCCAGTACTTATGTTCGTCTAGTCAATTTTGAGCACAGAGGCCGTTCAATGAATTAACCTCTACCTTCAGCTTGAGCAAGCAAGTCCCAATGCAAGTCCACACAGACCTGTTAAGTACACAGTTTCTTCATTTGCTACGCATCAGCTGAAAGCAATTTCCAAGACATTTCTTGATCAATTGTTGAATATCCGCTCGTATACGGAGCTACGTTGGCTTTATTTTACTGCCATTGTAGAAGTGGTCATTATTTCATATTTTTAAAGCAATTTTTATCTCAGTGCTTGTCGGAATTTTGTTGTGTTTTGATAGAATACTACTCAGTTTTATTCTCATTCGCGATCACCAGTGGTTATGAATGGCTTGTGAACATTTACAGACAACTGTTAATGTCAAGTCTGATTACCCGATTTTTTGGCTTTATACTACGTAATCGCAACGTAATCACTAAGGTCACAAAGGGGAACGCATTGTATGATAGCAAAAATAAATGCGATCGTTATTATATTGTTTGATAGCTTGTTTTATTCAAACCAACGAAGATATTTTGTGTTGTTCAGAGGAATCCTTATGTTGGATAATTGGAACAGAAATTGTGAACGTTTTTTACACTAAAATTCGTAATATGGTAATGACAAAGTAGTTAAGCTTGAATACTTAACAAGTTCTGTGTTTTTCTTAAATCAAAAACCAACACCAATTTAACACATTGTTTTCCCAAAGTTAAACTTCCATAGTACATGTACATGGGCAAATCCTTAAAACTGAGAAACAAACAGGGTTTAACATATCGTCAACGTCATTGTTGTTGAAGGGCTTTTGGAGGGCAAAGTAATCCTGAAATATACGTATTTGAATTAGTTTATGATATGTCAAAAAACAATACGCGATGGTTTGACAAATGTTCTGATAGATGCTTTCAAAGCAAATCAGTAAACATTTTAAAATGATATCCGTGGGATTGATCGTATAATCAACTTGCTGCCTGTTGTATGATCAGACTGGGAGATCGTTTGAAGAAACATTATACAATCACGGCACCTCTGGCATTCGTATTTGTATGCAGGCAGCAATATAATACTAAATCGATAGCCAAATCGTAATGGCATAGCTTATTGTTTTGTTTTATCCTGTGGATTAATCGGTTTGATAGGTTTACCTCAAACACTCAAGATCGTCCTCTACAAAGCAAGATGATGTATTATTTAGTACCCATTATTAATACAGATGTTTATAGAGGTGATAGTCATAATTGATGAGTATGCAATACCAAATGTCTTTGTTTAATGCTTTGGTTCAATGGATTGAAACGCTTTATGTCGAAAATATCAAGATTGACCTGTACTTGTAAATTATTGGCAATTTTGTAATCTCGACAAATCCACTATCTTTTCAGTCGTATTGTTGTCTATTCAATGGTGATCATAAAGGTGTTCACAACGAGCTACACATCATTAATTTGTTAATTCGTGATGTCAATGGTAAGATAATTCATGTAATGGGATTATAAGAAAAAACACAATATCTTGTCTTGAGTAAATGAATAATATGTCCATTAAAACCAACAGAAGCTACTTGTTTCAAATTCGATACAATCTTGAGTGAGATATACATTTGAGCTCTCAGCGTAAGAAATAACAAACAAGCACAATCTTTCATTAAAACAATAGCGACATATCTTATAATTTCTTTATTGTCCGAAACAGACAAAAACTTTAGAGCACTGATATTTCATACAGTCATTCAAATAAGACAAAAATCTTCTTACAAGATACGAAATTCAAAACCTACAATTTTCAAGTATTTCAGGCTGTGTAGAGTCCGGCATCGCAAAATGAAATAATCGTGACACAAAACGTTGGCTCATCATGATGTAAACCATTTTACAAAAGTATCGAAAACAAATGCTACACAGTAACCCAAACGCGTGTATAGAACAGTTTTGATAAAAGTAATATTTCTTAATGTGGAAGATGTATTCTTATTTAACAGTGTTAACCTATTAGTTTTACTGTTTTTTGTTTTGAAATCAATTCATTTGTACCTTTTATAATGTCAACAACAATATCCAGCCCCCAACCTGAAAACGTCCAAGATAACTTTTTATGTCAATATAGAAAAAATAAAATGATGAAATACGCCAAAATTGCACGTTTTCGGAATATAATTTGTTATTCATTTCTATGGGGAGTAGCCCTTAGCCCCCTGACAACATCTTAAAGGATATACATTTTGGTCCCGAGGGAGGGGCGCAAGACAAATGGTAACTCCTTTTAGTTACGCCCCCTCTCACGTCAAATCCTGGTGCCGCCCCTGACAATCCCTTTTTGCAAAGACTTTTATGTATCGCAACAGCAAACCTGAGCTTTAATCAATTATAATAGCATTCGAGGTAAGAAAGAAACTAAGAAATCATAAGCTCAAATTGAAGAAAAAACTCAATTTTGTTGACATTTGTGAAACAATATAGTTTAATACAATGTTTATGTACGCATACTTATACCATTACAAGCAGCATTAGGCTACCGTCTGATAACAACAGGAAACTATTGTATGCAAGATAAGAAAGAATTAAGATGGAGAACGTCAACAATCCAGAATATAAGTTTAGCGTGTTTAATTAAGAATTGTCTTGGCGAACACGTGTTTAGATACTCATTCTCTTTACATCTGACACAGATGAACAACTGGGATGCTGGGTTGACAGGGCCAATGCCTTTCACATTTTGGTGTTATGTCTTTTCAATCCTTCCTCATCGATCTGTCAATAACAACGAAATACAATTAAAACACTGTAGAATGTTTACAAATAAAGTTATTAAGAATTATAGATGTCTTACTTTACCAAATGTTTCTATCGGTTTTGTAACACATGTCTAATTTACTGTTTTTTTTCAATCTTCTACTGTTGTTCTAATAATTGCTGGACATCACAGGATCACATCCTACAAGACAGAGCCCTTTGTAAGTTCTAGATCAGGGTTACATTATAGACCGTCTGCACGCATTGGCATACCTGAAAGAGAGCATTTGTACTTAAGTTTTAATCGCATTCATATCATGAAAATCCATATACACTTAGTTGAATATGAACGATGTGCAGGTTAGGAAACAAAAGTAGGGCATGAAAGCTAACATTTAGCCTTTTGGGGTACAATTAGCAGTTTGAAGGTTTTATTAAATATCTAAGTGCTTTTAAAACATCTACTCTTTGGTTGAATGCATGTTCAAGGGGATATACTTCATCTACGTACCCTCATTTCTTTTTTTACTGCAACCAGTTCCTTCTTGTCCTTAAACTGCATAATATGACAATCACAGTGGTCAAAGGGAGACAACCACGATTATACCATTTGGCATGTCGAATCTCGTCCATATTTTGATGCTGTGTGTCTAGCATATGACCTACCAAGTTTGTTAAAAAGAGCAACAATACTGTGAAACATTTCACCGATTCATTTACCATTGCCTCCAATGCGAAAAAGGCTCGTCTCCAAACTAATACAGATATTCAGACAAAGCTGTCAGTGTATTTTAAAAATGTTAATACTACGCAGCAATGAAGTTAAATGTCATCAGCCCAAGACATTTGAACACTCATCAATTAGTGTGTGGATTTAATAAAATAACTAAGAAATGAATTGGAATTTACTTTGAATTGCTACAAAAATGTGTATTCTTCCATCCATCCATTACTCTTTATAAAACTTAATCTGCAATAATGTATAGCAACATATTTAAGTGATGAAGACTAGACTCGAGATAGATGTTGACAAACACATATAAAAGCAAATAAAGCAAAAAAGAAATAAAAGCAAAGTAGTTGAGTGTGACAGTTCCTGTTCTTCATTCCTTCTTCTGCCTTGGAATTTGGCTTACCCGACAGTTCAATATGACTTTTCCGTAAACAATACAGCATTACAGTAATACAAACACATCCAAACAATTGTGTACATCTGAACCCAAAGCTTTACAAATAGACCAAGTTAAACATGTATCTCTCATAAGTCAATTGGGATAGTGGTCATCAATGGACAGATGCATTTAATGCACATGTTTTGTGATCTTATGTACAGATACTTTTAGTTGTCAACCTCAAATGACGATGGATGCTCGACAGGTTACTGTTTGGAAATTAGTCGTTGGCCAAATGCTTCACATGTATCTAGATATCTACCTGTGATTCGGGTATTCGCCGGACAACCAAATACCATATCCTGCCAGAAAGAAACCCAGTGTGACCTTCATATCATGGATTTACTAGGGGGGAGTCATATTCCTCTATCTGGAAGAGAATAAAATGCAATCACGATTATGTTTTAGTACACAATAAATTGTTCAGCCTCATTAATCTTCTAAGCTAAGTTAACTACTGAAGATGAGAAGCAACACATCAATTATACAATGAAAACTACAGTGACAAGTCCAGTAGTCGAAACTTCAAATATATCCCAGCCCAGATTTACCCGTGTTTAAACCTAAACAGCCAAACAGGGATCAGAAGGCAATGTGCTGTTGTACTTCTTCTTAATGCAAACAAAATATCAATATGCCAGGCAAATAAATGTTAGTCCTCTGAAACAGTTTGACATACCTCAAAAATAAATATCTCTGAAATATCGTTGGTGCGCAGTCATGAAATTTCAAGTAACCAGTGCCAAGACAAACTAGTTAACTAAACTTTATTTAAGAATTACATATTTGCAGTATTGCAAAAGGCATAAAAGAGTCTGACAAGATTTGATCAATTAATAACAGTACGTCTATTTTCTGGTATCGCAGTTGCCTCCCTTAGGCTGTTGTTTATAGTGGATCTGAAGATTGAAGACAAGCCGGTATTGGTTGGGGGTTAAGATCTGACATTTGTGGGATTTTACAAACCAAAAAACCGGTGTTTAACTGACAACTGGTTAAATTGAAGATTGAAACTTCTTAGTGTACACGTACTTGAATAAGTTACTTTTATATATAGCTAAGTGTACATGACTGCTTCACTGAAAAGGTCAATGTGTTTTGCGTTTTAACTTTTAAGATATGCCAATACATACGAGAAAACGACCTACACTGGATCCTTTACATTGAGGTCACTAAAGGCATTTCGTGGAAGGATAGTGTTCTGGGTGGTCTGTCATTTATCAACAGCGCTGATTAATTGCTAAGTAGACCACAGCTTGACATCATACAGCTACACCTGAAGTAATATACATACTGTTACGAAACGTGAATATTATTGGTACAGGTAATACATAAGACTCCCATTAGTTTGAGAATGTTATAAAACACAAAAAAATATATGTAAGAACTTGTTCTGTTACCTATGTCAACAGACAAAAAGTTGGTTTATCCATTTACAAAGCAAGTGTTTATTACAAGATACAAGAAACAAGAATCTTTATTTAAAGTCGAGTATGTGTTAACAAGAAACATTAGCTCAATGAGCTATTTTCCGACATGAATAACAGACATACAGAACGTATCAAATAACAATAACAATGAGCTTGTGACCTGGAAATAAAAATATATTTGTTAAACTGAACACATATTTGAGCATGCATACAAATACAAATACAAATAGGAAAATAGGATTAGAGCATCGAGAACAGTGATAACACCAACTAGTTTTCCCGGCTGTACGGCCAATCCCCACGTGCATGGTTGCACTAGTTGATATACCACTGTAAAATGGTAAGTTGTTTCAAGTATATTTTAAAGGGAAATCATACACATTATGTAGCAAAAATGTAAGTAGCAAAATATACAAGGGAATAATAGCTTTGTACATCGATATGTAGTTTGTAAAAAAAAAACTTATAATTAATCTAGCATGATAGGAAAAGCCTTTGAAATTATTGCTTAGAGGAGGTATGATATGTATCATATTATTTTGATATTACACCTATCACTGAAACAGAATGTTAATTGAAAAAGGTAAAAACGTAACACCTAAAAAACACTTGCCGAAAGAAAAACATAAGTAGTTGAATATGTTCGACAGATGTTATATAAATTTGAACAATCATAATAAGATATAAGCCCATGTAATATAATTTAATATGTTGTTATTTAAGTCAATATTTTAGTCAAAGAAGTCCGCTGAAATCTTTTCTGGTATTTGAATGCCATATCTTGTCTAGTGTGTGTGTTAGCCATCCCACTAAAAAAGAAACTTCTTTTCCGTTAAGACAAAGGATAAAAGATATTCAGTGAAGCATCCTATAGTTCTCAATTTCTTCTATATTTTAAGGCAAAAAGGTATTATTTACACATTTACAAGAGAGACAAAATGTTACTTTCTTCTTCAATAGTGGTCTTAACAACATCAGGATTTTTATCACACACAGAAAGAGTATTGTCATCTGCATAATTATACAAAGCTGCATAATTGACAAAGTAGAAGATGTCGTTTAGGAAGATGTTGAAAACTAAAGGCCCTAATAGTGATCCTTGAGGTAAGCCTTTCAGGATGGAGTCCCACTCACTGGTAATTCAACCAAGTTTGACACGTTGCTTTTTGTTTGTAAGATAGCTGTGCATAAGTTTACATGCTGGGGCTGAGATACCGTATGCATTAAGCTTATCTAAGATGAGGCAGTCGAATGCTTTTGAGAGGTGGATTAAACCTGCGCCTACGAATTTGGTCTCATCAAGGGCTTTTTCCAGTCTTCCACCAGCCTTAACAGGGTAGTTTGACATTCAAATGTTGTTCTGAATGCTGCCAGGAAAGGATGAAAAATGTTATCAAAATGACTTATCAGTTGCTCACTTATGACCCCTTCATATAATTTGGACGTTGATGGTAAAATACTGACTGGTCTATAGTTATTTTCAATAAACGGGTAATCTTTTTGAATATGGTCTACATATCTATGTTCCACATTTTTAACCTGTAAGATGCAACTATATTTCAAAACAAACCATTACAAAACCTTTCCCATACAAAACCTAATTATTGTCATGGATTAGCCAATAGGGAACTTAAATTGCAAAGCCTTCACACTATATTATAAATGTTAGTTATAACCTCACACATTACCTGCTTTTCTCAAAATGGAGATAATTAGTTAAACAACGGCTCTATGGAGACAACTGTGTTACAGCGGAAGCAGATTCCAGGGGTGTCGCATTCCAATGTAGTTTATCTAGCATACCACTTTATCTGTTTGTCAATTGGAATGAAACTGCAAAAAAATCATTTATCAAGTTATTAACCATGGCCTTCAAGTATTCTCTCCTAAGCAGTACAAGTAACTGAACACAGCTTTCAACTTCTGGATGTACAGGCTAAAGTAAAAACGCTACAGTTATCATAGTAATGATATTAAGCAACTTTTCTCAAACATTCAGCTTAAATGAGAGAAGTTATGTTAAAATTACTCAAGAAAACAAAGACATTAATTTTACAATTCTCCTATCCGACATTTATCCGTTATAAGCCAAATCCGTCAAAACAAACTGCCAACGAAGTGTTCAGAAAATAACTGTCAAACATCCGAATGCAATATTCTGTTTTTCTTCCGATTTCGATGCAATCAAGGCATCCACATTCAATGTACAATACTACATATCATTAGGCTTTCATATAATTATTGTATGATAATGGAAAACAATCGGAGGACGATCACAACAGATCAATTATCACTGTTATTTGAGTCGAAAAAATATCGGTTAGTTGTGATAATAATTTAAGTATGTTTCCAAATTTTGATAAACCATTCTTGTAAAAACAATATGATCAATCCAACTACTAAACATTAGTTTCTATCCTGAAATCAATGCTCATTAGTTAAAAACGGAATTTTAAACAAACAATTAAACAAATTAGATTTGAAATCTTCAAACCAGGCCTGGAGATTGCATAATGAAGACGGTATTTCGTAGTCGTTCATCTTATCGAAAAAAAGTTTTATTATTTATCACACTCTTGCAATATTTTGCAAACATATCAGTGCGTTATAACTGCAAACTACATCTACCTTTGCTTCAGGTTCATTCCGGACAACCCAAGACCACACGCTGCCAGAAAGCGCCCCTTGTGACCTTCAGATCAGGAATTCAATGTTGTCTGGTCGTTTCTTTCTTAAATAGAAAGCTTTTACTGCAAAAGAAATCGTACATACATAAAACATACTAATCTTTCAAACAAATGTATAAACTTAGTGAAACAGAACGTTGAAGTATGACATATACTGAGAAAACTATTGTAGGATTATAGATCAATTAAGGATATGACACCCTACAAGTAGCCGATATTGTTGGAAAGCAAGCAGTATCGAGCGAAAATAAAACGTTTCGGCAAGTATTAGACACTGCCAATTATGCTGTCAAAAGTCTGTAAATTGGTAAGTGGTAGTGCTTATACAGTTTGCAATTTAAATGTGCAAAAATGGCTACACTACAAACCCCCTCCCCGATTAGTGTCTGTTCTTACTTTAATAATTTCCTCAAGCTGGAGATAATTATTTACATGAACAGTGATGCTGGTTCCACTGATCCACAGCTTATCGTATACCAATGCTGTGTCTTTAATCCCTCATATCTGTCTGCCAATAAAAGCAATTATAAGTTATTAATAATTGTATTCGAATCAAAATCCTTTTCTAAAAAATACATTGCATATAGCTAAACAGATATCAGCTTTTGTTCAGTTTTGGTACAACATATATTTATAAGGTGAATACAACAATAATATACAAGGTATTTAGCTTACCTTCTTTAGACCAGCCATTAGAGTGTGTTTTATAACAAAAACTTAATTTAAACTTTACAAGTCATTTGTATCAAATTACTAAAGGGAAACATTGAAATATGAGTAAGCTCTATCATCAAGTCTTTACCCCTTACTAAATATTATGTATAGAACTATTATTTATATATAGAGAATTATATAATTCGGAAGTTCCAAACCTGTGCGTAACAATGCTAAAGCGTACCTCTTAGCACTCTTAAGTGCATAAGTGATGAATGCAAGCTTTAAAACACTAAACTCTGGCTTAAACTGGAATGAATAATGCTTCACAATGTAGACTGCATTTTGTTTGAAATCCAAGTACATGTAAAAAGGGGTATTTCATTTGAAATGATATTTAATACAATATACTTATTACAGTTTGTCATCAATGATTTTAAATGCAAAGAACAATTCAATTGTTGATTAAATGGCGATGCACACACATTGAATACAGACGAGACAACTAATGGCAAAGTTCAAGAAAATGATAGCCCTAATAAAATGTTCCAGAGTTGTTTCCTGTAAAATATTAAGCCTTTTGCATGCTATTGCTAAATAAAACACCAAGGAGGGTTTAAATGGAAGAAAGACCCCTGTCTTGTTACTAGATTAAGTTATTAAGTAATACTTGTTGGGTTACCGCGTTGGACGCACTGACAAAGTCGATAGTTTATGATTTTTTTTACGGCATTAGATTGCCAGTAAATAAAGATTTAAATGAAAAGGCAAATTATTGATTCCGTCTAGTTCCTGTTTTTAGCCAAAGTGTCCTTAATCTGCCAAATAAAGTGTATTCAATGGTTGACATTAAATAAACATGATTTTAATATGAAATTACATTACCCAAGGTCGTTATTAGCCTGTTGCTTGGGTTTTCAAACCTGTGTGTCTTTATCATTTTCAGTGAAATAGTATTAATATCTATCTTAGTCTTGTTATAATTATGCAACGATGACAGTACTTTTTAACTGCAAACGACATTTACCTTTTCTTTCTGGTTCATTCCGGACAAATACAGGACCACATTTAACCAGACAGCGTCCCTTGTCATATTAGGATCGGGAATACAGTCAAGTCACCTCGAATCCATCTTAAAAAGAACATTATGCTGAAAATTTATTCTCAATAATCTCCCCAACAAATATATAGACAAAGTGAAAGAGGAACGTTATAGTATAATATATACTGCGTAAAGCAGGAAACTTGCGTAATATTTTTGATTATTTAAATATTTAGAGCAGGACACCAAACAGTTAGCCATTATTGGTAGATATCAAGCAGTATTGAGCTCAAGTAAAATGTATACACAATTTTTAATGACACTGTCAATTATATAAAAAGTCAAATAAGCAACTTAATGTGCTAGCTTAAAGGTGCAAAAATGACCACACTCCACATACCCAACAACGAGAAATGTCGGTTCTTACTGTGTCCAATATGATACATGAAGGTGGTGATGATTCCGTTTACATGAGCATTGATGCGTGTTCAACTTATCCTCAGTTTGTCGTATTCCGGTGTCGAGTCTGTAGTATTACGTCATAATAATCTGCCTGTCAATAACAAAGACAACTCTGAACGTTTAAAATATGTTTAACAAACTCAGTTATAACATTTTTTTCAATTTGAAAACATTTCCTAAAAAACATGCATATTGCTGAACTCACCTTTATATTTTGTTCTAGTTCTTGATACATAAATAATATTTACAGACAATTAGAAAATCGTCGCGGCCATTGGAGTTTTTATAACTAGCATATAACAAAAAAATATCATTTATGTGTATCAAATGACTACAGAAAACAGTGGAATATCTTTCATCAAACATATGCCCTTTATTATACATTATTGTTATAATTATAATTATGTATAAAATACAGTTATTTTAGAAGCTCCTAATTCATAAAAGCATCACAATGGTGCAGTCTATATGCATATTCTAGTAAACGTTTGGCCCTTACTATACACACTGTTTACTGCTGATATTATGTAAACAAAACTATAAAAATATATCCAAATGCGTATGTACATCGCCATGCTGCGGTCTTTATGATTTACCTAGCAAAATACCTTCGATTCTGCTAACTGCCGGACAGCACTCAGGATGACATCCCACAATAAAGTGAATCAGGAAATCTAAGATACAGACATTCCGTGTGAGGCGAGTGCTCGTATTGGCCTATCTAAAAGAAGCCATGTGCCTATTAATTATGAAGAATGCTGCCAACTGAATAGGTAAAATTAATGACATTTTGTTTGAATCCAATGATGAAAAGAAACCCTTTTATCAAGCCTTTTGATGGACAGTCAACAGGTAAATTCTTGAAATGAGAAAAAAACAATGCATTTTCGCAAGCTAGTGAAAAGAGTCCAAATATATGTCAATCAGTATGTGTGCATCTCAAGTGTATCAATCAAAGGGAGAAAACTCCAATTTGGGTTATAAATAGCCACTCCTGTCCCCATTCAAATGTTGTAACTTACTCATGGAAAGTCTACTTTATTTTTTTTTTAATAATTGTAAAAAACAGAACTTGTCATTTTTATGATCATTCAGGTTAAGAAACACCAATTCAGGTTCAGATGGATTTAAAATGTTTACATTAATTGTATTTAACCATTTTGTGAGAAAAAAAAACTGCGTTCTTAAATAATAAGAACAAATCTTGAATATTCAAATATGATATAAATTTGATGTAAAGGTTTGAATATATTCAAGGCGGCAGTGTACTAGGCGAAAAATGGTACTTATATGAAACTAATCTATTGTTTTGAAAGACCTACTACAATACCACGAACCAAAAGCATTTCGTTACCAAAATGACTTGGTTAGCGCAGTGGTAAGGGCACTCCCTTCTCACTAAGGCGACCCGGGTTCGATTCTCGGCCTTGGCGCATGTGAGTTTGGTCAGTGGTCAACCAAGCCGGACAAGTTGGTTTTCTCCGGGTACTCCGGTTTCCCCTATAATACAAGACCACACTCTCGCGCAACATCGTGCTAACGAAAGTGACTTAGTTTAAGCTATCATAGCTTTCTTTACAATCGCTGTAAAATGTATAATATTTAAACCAAATTATAGATCCCACGATTGCTGTTAGTCTTTGTTGGCTTTGTGATATTTAAGCGGACATGTTTTCGTTCCAACAAAATTGTTAGAAATAGCCGGGTGACACTTCTTTCTCAAAACTTACGTTATACATGTTCACTCCCCATCATTTGTAAAATGTCGGTCGACGTTAAGTCAGTTGTAGGAACACAATTAATAAATTAGCATACTATTCAAATCCGTTTGTTTTTCATTCAAATGCCATTTAGTAAAACATTTCTGGAAAAAAAAAATCCTCTCGAGCTCTCAAAATGTTTGTTTCATATATATGCATTTGAAATTACATCCAATGTGTGAATTTTATGCTGAAGATTATCTTATTCAAAATAATATCCAAACTGTTCTTTTAAATACCCTTTTACATACATGTGAGGAAAAGTACACCTATTGACACTCGACTCTCTCTGAATGTGGGTCAATGATTTAAACCTCCTTTATAAATATTGCGGCACATAGTTGTTTTGAAGGGGAACCCTTTCACGGATGGTTAGTATTGTTAACATGCTGTAGCGATAAGAGCATATCATGTTTCATTTCAATCATGTTAATGGAAAATGAACTTTAATAGTAAAATATTTATTCAAAACATAATTTTAATAATCCAATATCTGTCCATTTGGAAACATTTGCCAAAGTTTACATTTACAATAACATCTTTATATTTTATATGTGGTTTCATTTTTATCAAATTCAGCATCGTTTGCCAAAACCCACATCCGGAATATTTTCGAAGGAACAGACAGTGATTGTCTATTTCAAATAAATCACTGTGCTTGTACTGAAATAACGTTCAAGCCCGAAGGATTGATTGGTATACCAACAATTTCTCTTTCTGTAAATAAACATACATCCAAGACTTTGTCAACAAAAGAAACTCTTCCAGTTTAGCCGTCCTATGAAGAGTAAAATAAGAGCGCTTCTGCCAAACATTCACGCTCAAATCCTTGCAGAATAAAACCTCTAAATTTTAACCCAAAGTGTTCAAAGAGTAAATAGGTAGATTTAACTGGAAACGCTTTGAATGTATCTACCTGAGCTCGAGCGCTCGAGCTTCAATTGATATGCAATTCAAAATTGGTCAATAAGCAATACATTATTTCTCAGCAGCTAAATGTCTTTATTAATGCCTTACAATACAGTTCATTCAAATTGAGTTCTTTAATTCAACATATACCAAGATGCACGAACGTGATGTTTATGTATTTTGTTAAAGTCTTATTCCTTAAAAAAAACCATTACGTACTTAAAAATGTTACAAAATACTGCATTATTTTGCAGAGTATTTCATATCTCGAACCTAAACTAAGATACGGTTTGGCGATGACGAAACTTACCGAAAAAGTTACTTCACGCTCTGATAATTGTTGGTGTCCGGCATTCACGCGCTCAATATGATTTATTACCTTTGTTTACAATATGTCAGTATATTCTTACACGCTTATTTACTAGCACGATGGGTATATGAATTGCTCTCATAGAAATAACTTGTGACAGATAAAAAATAAACAGTATTAACTCAAGACAGACCTAACACACGTATGTTATAATGTGCGCCTCAGGGATGTCAACAAAACATAAGGTTTTTTTTTTTTTACTTTTTGAGCTTATTTTGTTTGTCAAAACTTGCAAACTTAATCAAAGTACTGTAAGTACTGCATGTGACTGTTGACAAGATGTTGCATTGAGAGGTATATTGAATGTTATGGAAAATATTTTCAGAACTAATGAAATGTTCCATTATTGTATGCTGCTAAATAACTTGATCATTGTGTAAAAATATCCAAATTTTGATTGGAACGAAACGTCCATAATTTACACGGGACATTTCGTTACATCGTACAAAACCCCAACTTTTTTCGTTCCAAGTAGTTACGAAACATTCACTCAAACATACAGTACAAATTACCTTCCATCAGTACTTTCAGTACTTTGATTTTGTCTTGTGCGTGGATTTTCAGTTAATCTGTATTAAGATGGCATGCAATAAAGGTGATTCACAAGTCACGACAGCTTAATTTTAATAAGCTTTTGAACACATTAAATTAGGCAACCCATATCTACTCTGCTCTGCTCCAATGCCTGCTTTGTTGATATTTTGATGAGCGCTAAAATGGAATGGTTGTTTATCATCGTCCATGTGCGTTCGTACTCTTATACCTGGTGATATGTATTCAATGCACGCCGTCATTGTAGGTTTTGGCTGCTGTTGTTATTCGTATGATTGAGCTGCCCCAGGCGTAGCTGGTTGCATAGCATGGGGCATTGCCTTTGAAAATGTTCCCGTACACATAAAGCCCTGGACATGGCCATGTTCATCGCTTTCGGAGGTTTCTTGAGAACTGTTTCAGACGTAGTTATGTATGTAACTTTCGGTATAGCCTTGTGAATTGCCCATATAAAGCTTGAGAATGATTGAGAATGATTTCAAATAAATTATAATATGAATACAAACATACGCACACGCGTACGCACGCATGCACGCACACACACACCGATAGACACACACACATACACACTATAACATAACAAATAATATAGTTTTTTCGTGAAATTACATGTATACCGAAGGCATCAAGGGAGGTAAAAAGTGTTCGATTCAGTATAATAATTCACACAAGTTTTATTGCCCTTTTATAATAAATCGGAACAAAAAAAAATCTTAAAGATGTTTATATTACAAACTCGTTTAAAATACCTTATAATGATTAATAGAAACAGCCTTTAATATCACTTAAATAAGTTCTCCATATAAAGGCTTGAATCCCCAGCCACTTGCATACGTAATACTTCTTCATTTTGTAAAGGTAACGTGCGTAAGCTAGATTTTCCCTCCGCTTCACATTAATGCAGCGAGGTCGTTATAATTCTTTCGAAATTTGAGTTATTGACCTCCACTCAAACAGGGAACTCCGGCGACGTCCATCCGTCACTCATTTATCCGTTTCAACAGCCGGGGCGTAAACATTTCTTCCAGTACTTATGTTCGTCTAGTCAATTTTGAGCACAGAGGCCGTTCAATGAATTAACCTCTACCTTCAGCTTGAGCAAGCAAGTCCCAATGCAAGTCCACACAGACCTGTTAAGTACACAGTTTCTTCATTTGCTACGCATCAGCTGAAAGCAATTTCCAAGACATTTCTTGATCAATTGTTGAATATCCGCTCGTATACGGAGCTACGTTGGCTTTATTTTACTGCCATTGTAGAAGTGGTCATTATTTCATATTTTTAAAGCAATTTTTATCTCAGTGCTTGTCGGAATTTTGTTGTGTTTTGATAGAATACTACTCAGTTTTATTCTCATTCGCGATCACCAGTGGTTATGAATGGCTTGTGAACATTTACAGACAACTGTTAATGTCAAGTCTGATTACCCGATTTTTTGGCTTTATACTACGTAATCGCAACGTAATCACTAAGGTCACAAAGGGGAACGCATTGTATGATAGCAAAAATAAATGCGATCGTTATTATATTGTTTGATAGCTTGTTTTATTCAAACCAACGAAGATATTTTGTGTTGTTCAGAGGAATCCTTATGTTGGATAATTGGAACAGAAATTGTGAACGTTTTTTACACTAAAATTCGTAATATGGTAATGACAAAGTAGTTAAGCTTGAATACTTAACAAGTTCTGTGTTTTTCTTAAATCAAAAACCAACACCAATTTAACACATTGTTTTCCCAAAGTTAAACTTCCATAGTACATGTACATGGGCAAATCCTTAAAACTGAGAAACAAACAGGGTTTAACATATCGTCAACGTCATTGTTGTTGAAGGGCTTTTGGAGGGCAAAGTAATCCTGAAATATACGTATTTGAATTAGTTTATGATATGTCAAAAAACAATACGCGATGGTTTGACAAATGTTCTGATAGATGCTTTCAAAGCAAATCAGTAAACATTTTAAAATGATATCCGTGGGATTGATCGTATAATCAACTTGCTGCCTGTTGTATGATCAGACTGGGAGATCGTTTGAAGAAACATTATACAATCACGGCACCTCTGGCATTCGTATTTGTATGCAGGCAGCAATATAATACTAAATCGATAGCCAAATCGTAATGGCATAGCTTATTGTTTTGTTTTATCCTGTGGATTAATCGGTTTGATAGGTTTACCTCAAACACTCAAGATCGTCCTCTACAAAGCAAGATGATGTATTATTTAGTACCCATTATTAATACAGATGTTTATAGAGGTGATAGTCATAATTGATGAGTATGCAATACCAAATGTCTTTGTTTAATGCTTTGGTTCAATGGATTGAAACGCTTTATGTCGAAAATATCAAGATTGACCTGTACTTGTAAATTATTGGCAATTTTGTAATCTCGACAAATCCACTATCTTTTCAGTCGTATTGTTGTCTATTCAATGGTGATCATAAAGGTGTTCACAACGAGCTACACATCATTAATTTGTTAATTCGTGATGTCAATGGTAAGATAATTCATGTAATGGGATTATAAGAAAAAACACAATATCTTGTCTTGAGTAAATGAATAATATGTCCATTAAAACCAACAGAAGCTACTTGTTTCAAATTCGATACAATCTTGAGTGAGATATACATTTGAGCTCTCAGCGTAAGAAATAACAAACAAGCACAATCTTTCATTAAAACAATAGCGACATATCTTATAATTTCTTTATTGTCCGAAACAGACAAAAACTTTAGAGCACTGATATTTCATACAGTCATTCAAATAAGACAAAAATCTTCTTACAAGATACGAAATTCAAAACCTACAATTTTCAAGTATTTCAGGCTGTGTAGAGTCCGGCATCGCAAAATGAAATAATCGTGACACAAAACGTTGGCTCATCATGATGTAAACCATTTTACAAAAGTATCGAAAACAAATGCTACACAGTAACCCAAACGCGTGTATAGAACAGTTTTGATAAAAGTAATATTTCTTAATGTGGAAGATGTATTCTTATTTAACAGTGTTAACCTATTAGTTTTACTGTTTTTTGTTTTGAAATCAATTCATTTGTACCTTTTATAATGTCAACAACAATATCCAGCCCCCAACCTGAAAACGTCCAAGATAACTTTTTATGTCAATATAGAAAAAATAAAATGATGAAATACGCCAAAATTGCACGTTTTCGGAATATAATTTGTTATTCATTTCTATGGGGAGTAGCCCTTAGCCCCCTGACAACATCTTAAAGGATATACATTTTGGTCCCGAGGGAGGGGCGCAAGACAAATGGTAACTCCTTTTAGTTACGCCCCCTCTCACGTCAAATCCTGGTGCCGCCCCTGACAATCCCTTTTTGCAAAGACTTTTATGTATCGCAACAGCAAACCTGAGCTTTAATCAATTATAATAGCATTCGAGGTAAGAAAGAAACTAAGAAATCATAAGCTCAAATTGAAGAAAAAACTCAATTTTGTTGACATTTGTGAAACAATATAGTTTAATACAATGTTTATGTACGCATACTTATACCATTACAAGCAGCATTAGGCTACCGTCTGATAACAACAGGAAACTATTGTATGCAAGATAAGAAAGAATTAAGATGGAGAACGTCAACAATCCAGAATATAAGTTTAGCGTGTTTAATTAAGAATTGTCTTGGCGAACACGTGTTTAGATACTCATTCTCTTTACATCTGACACAGATGAACAACTGGGATGCTGGGTTGACAGGGCCAATGCCTTTCACATTTTGGTGTTATGTCTTTTCAATCCTTCCTCATCGATCTGTCAATAACAACGAAATACAATTAAAACACTGTAGAATGTTTACAAATAAAGTTATTAAGAATTATAGATGTCTTACTTTACCAAATGTTTCTATCGGTTTTGTAACACATGTCTAATTTACTGTTTTTTTTCAATCTTCTACTGTTGTTCTAATAATTGCTGGACATCACAGGATCACATCCTACAAGACAGAGCCCTTTGTAAGTTCTAGATCAGGGTTACATTATAGACCGTCTGCACGCATTGGCATACCTGAAAGAGAGCATTTGTACTTAAGTTTTAATCGCATTCATATCATGAAAATCCATATACACTTAGTTGAATATGAACGATGTGCAGGTTAGGAAACAAAAGTAGGGCATGAAAGCTAACATTTAGCCTTTTGGGGTACAATTAGCAGTTTGAAGGTTTTATTAAATATCTAAGTGCTTTTAAAACATCTACTCTTTGGTTGAATGCATGTTCAAGGGGATATACTTCATCTACGTACCCTCATTTCTTTTTTTACTGCAACCAGTTCCTTCTTGTCCTTAAACTGCATAATATGACAATCACAGTGGTCAAAGGGAGACAACCACGATTATACCATTTGGCATGTCGAATCTCGTCCATATTTTGATGCTGTGTGTCTAGCATATGACCTACCAAGTTTGTTAAAAAGAGCAACAATACTGTGAAACATTTCACCGATTCATTTACCATTGCCTCCAATGCGAAAAAGGCTCGTCTCCAAACTAATACAGATATTCAGACAAAGCTGTCAGTGTATTTTAAAAATGTTAATACTACGCAGCAATGAAGTTAAATGTCATCAGCCCAAGACATTTGAACACTCATCAATTAGTGTGTGGATTTAATAAAATAACTAAGAAATGAATTGGAATTTACTTTGAATTGCTACAAAAATGTGTATTCTTCCATCCATCCATTACTCTTTATAAAACTTAATCTGCAATAATGTATAGCAACATATTTAAGTGATGAAGACTAGACTCGAGATAGATGTTGACAAACACATATAAAAGCAAATAAAGCAAAAAAGAAATAAAAGCAAAGTAGTTGAGTGTGACAGTTCCTGCTCTTCATTCCTTCTTCTGCCTTGGAATTTGGCTTACCCGACAGTTCAATATGACTTTTCCGTAAACAATACAGCATTACAGTAATACAAACACATCCAAACAATTGTGTACATCTGAACCCAAAGCTTTACAAATAGACCAAGTTAAACATGTATCTCTCATAAGTCAATTGGGATAGTGGTCATCAATGGACAGATGCATTTAATGCACATGTTTTGTGATCTTATGTACAGATACTTTTAGTTGTCAACCTCAAATGACGATGGATGCTCGACAGGTTACTGTTTGGAAATTAGTCGTTGGCCAAATGCTTCACATGTATCTAGATATCTACCTGTGATTCGGGTATTCGCCGGACAACCAAATACCATATCCTGCCAGAAAGAAACCCAGTGTGACCTTCATATCATGGATTTACTAGGGGGGAGTCATATTCCTCTATCTGGAAGAGAATAAAATGCAATCACGATTATGTTTTAGTACACAATAAATTGTTCAGCCTCATTAATCTTCTAAGCTAAGTTAACTACTGAAGATGAGAAGCAACACATCAATTATACAATGAAAACTACAGTGACAAGTCCAGTAGTCGAAACTTCAAATATATCCCAGCCCAGATTTACCCGTGTTTAAACCTAAACAGCCAAACAGGGATCAGAAGGCAATGTGCTGTTGTACTTCTTCTTAATGCAAACAAAATATCAATATGCCAGGCAAATAAATGTTAGTCCTCTGAAACAGTTTGACATACCTCAAAAATAAATATCTCTGAAATATCGTTGGTGCGCAGTCATGAAATTTCAAGTAACCAGTGCCAAGACAAACTAGTTAACTAAACTTTATTTAAGAATTACATATTTGCAGTATTGCAAAAGACAAAAAAGAGTCTGACAAGATTTGATCAATTAATAACAGTACGTATATTTTCTGGTATTGCAGTTGCCTCCCTTAGGCTGTTGTTTATAGTGGATCTGAAGATTGAAGACAAGCCGGTATTGGTTGGGGGTTAAGATCTGACATTTGTGGGATTTTACAAACCAAAAAACCGGTGTTTAACTGACAACTGGTTAAATTGAAGATTGAAACTTCTTAGTGTACACGTACTTGAATAAGTTACTTTTATATATAGCTAAGTGTACATGACTGCTTCACTGAAAAGGTCAATGTGTTTTGCGTTTTAACTTTTAAGATATGCCAATACATACGAGAAAACGACCTACACTGGACCCTTTACGTTGAGGTCACTAAAGGCATTTCCTGGAAGGATAGTGTTCTGGGTGGTCTGTCATTTATCAACAGCGCTGATTAATTGCTAAGTAGACCACAGCTTGACATCATACAGCTACACTTGAAGTAATATGCATAATGTTACGAAACGTGAATATTATTGGTACAGGTAATACATAAGACTCCCATTAGTTTGAGAATGTTATAAAACACAAAAAAATATATGTAAGAACTTGTTCTGTTACCTATGTCAACAGACAAAAACTTGGTTTATCCATTTACAAAGCAAATGTATATTACAAGATACAAGAAACAAGAATCTTTATTCAAAGTCGAGTATGTGTTAACAAGAAACATTAGCTCATTGAGCTATTTTTCGACATGAATAACAGACATACATAACGTATCAAATAACAATAACAATGAGCTTGTGACCTGAAAATAAAAATATACATGTTAAAATGAACACATTGGAGCATGCATACAAATACAAATACAAATAGGAAAATAGGATTAGAGCATCGAGAACAGTGATAACACCAACTAGTTTTCCCGGCTGTACGGCCAATCCCCACGTGCATGGTTGCACTAGTTGATATACCACTGTAAAATGGTAAGTTGTTTCAAGTATATTTTAAAGGGAAATCATACACATTATGTAGCAAAAATGTAAGTAGCAAAATATACAAGGGAATAATAGCTTTGTACATCGATATGTAGTTTGTAAAAAAAAAACTTATAATTAATCTAGCATGATAGGAAAAGCCTTTGAAATTATTGCTTAGAGGAGGTATGATATGTATCATATTATTTTGATATTACACCTATCACTGAAACAGAATGTTAATTGAAAAAGGTAAAAACGTAACACCTAAAAAACACTTGCCGAAAGAAAAACATAAGTAGTTGAATATGTTCGACAGATGTTATATAAATTTGAACAATCATAATAAGATATAAGCCCATGTAATATAATTTAATATGTTGTTATTTAAGTCAATATTTTAGTCAAAGAAGTCCGCTGAAATCTTTTCTGGTATTTGAATGCCATATCTTGTCTAGTGTGTGTGTTAGCCATCCCACTAAAAAAGAAACTTCTTTTCCGTTAAGACAAAGGATAAAAGATATTCAGTGAAGCATCCTATAGTTCTCAATTTCTTCTATATTTTAAGGCAAAAAGGTATTATTTACACATTTACAAGAGAGACAAAATGTTACTTTCTTCTTCAATAGTGGTCTTAACAACATCAGGATTTTTATCACACACAGAAAGAGTATTGTCATCTGCATAATTATACAAAGCTGCATAATTGACAAAGTAGAAGATGTCGTTTAGGAAGATGTTGAAAACTAAAGGCCCTAATAGTGATCCTTGAGGTAAGCCTTTCAGGATGGAGTCCCACTCACTGGTAATTCAACCAAGTTTGACACGTTGCTTTTTGTTTGTAAGATAGCTGTGCATAAGTTTACATGCTGGGGCTGAGATACCGTATGCATTAAGCTTATCTAAGATGAGGCAGTCGAATGCTTTTGAGAGGTGGATTAAACCTGCGCCTACGAATTTGGTCTCATCAAGGGCTTTTTCCAGTCTTCCACCAGCCTTAACAGGGTAGTTTGACATTCAAATGTTGTTCTGAATGCTGCCAGGAAAGGATGAAAAATGTTATCAAAATGACTTATCAGTTGCTCACTTATGACCCCTTCATATAATTTGGACGTTGATGGTAAAATACTGACTGGTCTATAGTTATTTTCAATAAACGGGTAATCTTTTTGAATATGGTCTACATATCTATGTTCCACATTTTTAACCTGTAAGATGCAACTATATTTCAAAACAAACCATTACAAAACCTTTCCCATACAAAGCCTTATCATTGTCATGGATTAGCCAATATGGACCTTAAATTGCAAAGCCTTCACACTATATTATAAATGTTAGTTATAACCTCACACATTACCTGCTTTTCTCAAAATGGAGATAATTAGTTAAACAACGGCTCTATGGAGACAACTGTGTTACAGCGGAAGCAGATTCCAGGGGTGTCGCATTCCAATGTAGTTTATCTAGCATACCACTTTATCTGTTTGTCAATTGGAATGAAACTGCAAAAAAATCATTTATCAAGTTATTAACCATGGCCTTCAAGTATTCTCTCCTAAGCAGTACAAGTAACTGAACACAGCTTTCAACTTCTGGATGTACAGGCTAAAGTAAAAACGCTACAGTTATCATAGTAATGATATTAAGCAACTTTTCTCAAACATTCAGCTTAAATGAGAGAAGTTATGTTAAAATTACTCAAGAAAACAAAGACATTAATTTTACAATTCTCCTATCCGACATTTATCCGTTATAAGCCAAATCCGTCAAAACAAACTGCCAACGAAGTGTTCAGAAAATAACTGTCAAACATCCGAATGCAATATTCTGTTTTTCTTCCGATTTCGATGCAATCAAGGCATCCACATTCAATGTACAATACTACATATCATTAGGCTTTCATATAATTATTGTATGATAATGGAAAACAATCGGAGGACGATCACAACAGATCAATTATCACTGTTATTTGAGTCGAAAAAATATCGGTTAGTTGTGATAATAATTTAAGTATGTTTCCAAATTTTGATAAACCATTCTTGTAAAAACAATATGATCAATCCAACTACTAAACATTAGTTTCTATCCTGAAATCAATGCTCATTAGTTAAAAACGGAATTTTAAACAAACAATTAAACAAATTAGATTTGAAATCTTCAAACCAGGCCTGGAGATTGCATAATGAAGACGGTATTTCGTAGTCGTTCATCTTATCGAAAAAAAGTTTTATTATTTATCACACTCTTGCAATATTTTGCAAACATATCAGTGCGTTATAACTGCAAACTACATCTACCTTTGCTTCAGGTTCATTCCGGACAACCCAAGACCACACGCTGCCAGAAAGCGCCCCTTGTGACCTTCAGATCAGGAATTCAATGTTGTCTGGTCGTTTCTTTCTTAAATAGAAAGCTTTTACTGCAAAAGAAATCGTACATACATAAAACATACTAATCTTTCAAACAAATGTATAAACTTAGTGAAACAGAACGTTGAAGTATGACATATACTGAGAAAACTATTGTAGGATTATAGATCAATTAAGGATATGACACCCTACAAGTAGCCGATATTGTTGGAAAGCAAGCAGTATCGAGCGAAAATAAAACGTTTCGGCAAGTATTAGACACTGCCAATTATGCTGTCAAAAGTCTGTAAATTGGTAAGTGGTAGTGCTTATACAGTTTGCAATTTAAATGTGCAAAAATGGCTACACTACAAACCCCCTCCCCGATTAGTGTCTGTTCTTACTTTAATAATTTCCTCAAGCTGGAGATAATTATTTACATGAACAGTGATGCTGGTTCCACTGATCCACAGCTTATCGTATACCAATGCTGTGTCTTTAATCCCTCATATCTGTCTGCCAATAAAAGCAATTATAAGTTATTAATAATTGTATTCGAATCAAAATCCTTTTCTAAAAAATACATTGCATATAGCTAAACAGATATCAGCTTTTGTTCAGTTTTGGTACAACATATATTTATAAGGTGAATACAACAATAATATACAAGGTATTTAGCTTACCTTCTTTAGACCAGCCATTAGAGTGTGTTTTATAACAAAAACTTAATTTAAACTTTACAAGTCATTTGTATCAAATTACTAAAGGGAAACATTGAAATATGAGTAAGCTCTATCATCAAGTCTTTACCCCTTACTAAATATTATGTATAGAACTATTATTTATATATAGAGAATTATATAATTCGGAAGTTCCAAACCTGTGCGTAACAATGCTAAAGCGTACCTCTTAGCACTCTTAAGTGCATAAGTGATGAATGCAAGCTTTAAAACACTAAACTCTGGCTTAAACTGGAATGAATAATGCTTCACAATGTAGACTGCATTTTGTTTGAAATCCAAGTACATGTAAAAAGGGGTATTTCATTTGAAATGATATTTAATACAATATACTTATTACAGTTTGTCATCAATGATTTTAAATGCAAAGAACAATTCAATTGTTGATTAAATGGCGATGCACACACATTGAATACAGACGAGACAACTAATGGCAAAGTTCAAGAAAATGATAGCCCTAATAAAATGTTCCAGAGTTGTTTCCTGTAAAATATTAAGCCTTTTGCATGCTATTGCTAAATAAAACACCAAGGAGGGTTTAAATGGAAGAAAGACCCCTGTCTTGTTACTAGATTAAGTTATTAAGTAATACTTGTTGGGTTACCGCGTTGGACGCACTGACAAAGTCGATAGTTTATGATTTTTTTTACGGCATTAGATTGCCAGTAAATAAAGATTTAAATGAAAAGGCAAATTATTGATTCCGTCTAGTTCCTGTTTTTAGCCAAAGTGTCCTTAATCTGCCAAATAAAGTGTATTCAATGGTTGACATTAAATAAACATGATTTTAATATGAAATTACATTACCCAAGGTCGTTATTAGCCTGTTGCTTGGGTTTTCAAACCTGTGTGTCTTTATCATTTTCAGTGAAATAGTATTAATATCTATCTTAGTCTTGTTATAATTATGCAACGATGACAGTACTTTTTAACTGCAAACGACATTTACCTTTTCTTTCTGGTTCATTCCGGACAAATACAGGACCACATTTAACCAGACAGCGTCCCTTGTCATATTAGGATCGGGAATACAGTCAAGTCACCTCGAATCCATCTTAAAAAGAACATTATGCTGAAAATTTATTCTCAATAATCTCCCCAACAAATATATAGACAAAGTGAAAGAGGAACGTTATAGTATAATATATACTGCGTAAAGCAGGAAACTTGCGTAATATTTTTGATTATTTAAATATTTAGAGCAGGACACCAAACAGTTAGCCATTATTGGTAGATATCAAGCAGTATTGAGCTCAAGTAAAATGTATACACAATTTTTAATGACACTGTCAATTATATAAAAAGTCAAATAAGCAACTTAATGTGCTAGCTTAAAGGTGCAAAAATGACCACACTCCACATACCCAACAACGAGAAATGTCGGTTCTTACTGTGTCCAATATGATACATGAAGGTGGTGATGATTCCGTTTACATGAGCATTGATGCGTGTTCAACTTATCCTCAGTTTGTCGTATTCCGGTGTCGAGTCTGTAGTATTACGTCATAATAATCTGCCTGTCAATAACAAAGACAACTCTGAACGTTTAAAATATGTTTAACAAACTCAGTTATAACATTTTTTTCAATTTGAAAACATTTCCTAAAAAACATGCATATTGCTGAACTCACCTTTATATTTTGTTCTAGTTCTTGATACATAAATAATATTTACAGACAATTAGAAAATCGTCGCGGCCATTGGAGTTTTTATAACTAGCATATAACAAAAAAATATCATTTATGTGTATCAAATGACTACAGAAAACAGTGGAATATCTTTCATCAAACATATGCCCTTTATTATACATTATTGTTATAATTATAATTATGTATAAAATACAGTTATTTTAGAAGCTCCTAATTCATAAAAGCATCACAATGGTGCAGTCTATATGCATATTCTAGTAAACGTTTGGCCCTTACTATACACACTGTTTACTGCTGATATTATGTAAACAAAACTATAAAAATATATCCAAATGCGTATGTACATCGCCATGCTGCGGTCTTTATGATTTACCTAGCAAAATACCTTCGATTCTGCTAACTGCCGGACAGCACTCAGGATGACATCCCACAATAAAGTGAATCAGGAAATCTAAGATACAGACATTCCGTGTGAGGCGAGTGCTCGTATTGGCCTATCTAAAAGAAGCCATGTGCCTATTAATTATGAAGAATGCTGCCAACTGAATAGGTAAAATTAATGACATTTTGTTTGAATCCAATGATGAAAAGAAACCCTTTTATCAAGCCTTTTGATGGACAGTCAACAGGTAAATTCTTGAAATGAGAAAAAAACAATGCATTTTCGCAAGCTAGTGAAAAGAGTCCAAATATATGTCAATCAGTATGTGTGCATCTCAAGTGTATCAATCAAAGGGAGAAAACTCCAATTTGGGTTATAAATAGCCACTCCTGTCCCCATTCAAATGTTGTAACTTACTCATGGAAAGTCTACTTTATTTTTTTTTTAATAATTGTAAAAAACAGAACTTGTCATTTTTATGATCATTCAGGTTAAGAAACACCAATTCAGGTTCAGATGGATTTAAAATGTTTACATTAATTGTATTTAACCATTTTGTGAGAAAAAAAAACTGCGTTCTTAAATAATAAGAACAAATCTTGAATATTCAAATATGATATAAATTTGATGTAAAGGTTTGAATATATTCAAGGCGGCAGTGTACTAGGCGAAAAATGGTACTTATATGAAACTAATCTATTGTTTTGAAAGACCTACTACAATACCACGAACCAAAAGCATTTCGTTACCAAAATGACTTGGTTAGCGCAGTGGTAAGGGCACTCCCTTCTCACTAAGGCGACCCGGGTTCGATTCTCGGCCTTGGCGCATGTGAGTTTGGTCAGTGGTCAACCAAGCCGGACAAGTTGGTTTTCTCCGGGTACTCCGGTTTCCCCTATAATACAAGACCACACTCTCGCGCAACATCGTGCTAACGAAAGTGACTTAGTTTAAGCTATCATAGCTTTCTTTACAATCGCTGTAAAATGTATAATATTTAAACCAAATTATAGATCCCACGATTGCTGTTAGTCTTTGTTGGCTTTGTGATATTTAAGCGGACATGTTTTCGTTCCAACAAAATTGTTAGAAATAGCCGGGTGACACTTCTTTCTCAAAACTTACGTTATACATGTTCACTCCCCATCATTTGTAAAATGTCGGTCGACGTTAAGTCAGTTGTAGGAACACAATTAATAAATTAGCATACTATTCAAATCCGTTTGTTTTTCATTCAAATGCCATTTAGTAAAACATTTCTGGAAAAAAAAAATCCTCTCGAGCTCTCAAAATGTTTGTTTCATATATATGCATTTGAAATTACATCCAATGTGTGAATTTTATGCTGAAGATTATCTTATTCAAAATAATATCCAAACTGTTCTTTTAAATACCCTTTTACATACATGTGAGGAAAAGTACACCTATTGACACTCGACTCTCTCTGAATGTGGGTCAATGATTTAAACCTCCTTTATAAATATTGCGGCACATAGTTGTTTTGAAGGGGAACCCTTTCACGGATGGTTAGTATTGTTAACATGCTGTAGCGATAAGAGCATATCATGTTTCATTTCAATCATGTTAATGGAAAATGAACTTTAATAGTAAAATATTTATTCAAAACATAATTTTAATAATCCAATATCTGTCCATTTGGAAACATTTGCCAAAGTTTACATTTACAATAACATCTTTATATTTTATATGTGGTTTCATTTTTATCAAATTCAGCATCGTTTGCCAAAACCCACATCCGGAATATTTTCGAAGGAACAGACAGTGATTGTCTATTTCAAATAAATCACTGTGCTTGTACTGAAATAACGTTCAAGCCCGAAGGATTGATTGGTATACCAACAATTTCTCTTTCTGTAAATAAACATACATCCAAGACTTTGTCAACAAAAGAAACTCTTCCAGTTTAGCCGTCCTATGAAGAGTAAAATAAGAGCGCTTCTGCCAAACATTCACGCTCAAATCCTTGCAGAATAAAACCTCTAAATTTTAACCCAAAGTGTTCAAAGAGTAAATAGGTAGATTTAACTGGAAACGCTTTGAATGTATCTACCTGAGCTCGAGCGCTCGAGCTTCAATTGATATGCAATTCAAAATTGGTCAATAAGCAATACATTATTTCTCAGCAGCTAAATGTCTTTATTAATGCCTTACAATACAGTTCATTCAAATTGAGTTCTTTAATTCAACATATACCAAGATGCACGAACGTGATGTTTATGTATTTTGTTAAAGTCTTATTCCTTAAAAAAAACCATTACGTACTTAAAAATGTTACAAAATACTGCATTATTTTGCAGAGTATTTCATATCTCGAACCTAAACTAAGATACGGTTTGGCGATGACGAAACTTACCGAAAAAGTTACTTCACGCTCTGATAATTGTTGGTGTCCGGCATTCACGCGCTCAATATGATTTATTACCTTTGTTTACAATATGTCAGTATATTCTTACACGCTTATTTACTAGCACGATGGGTATATGAATTGCTCTCATAGAAATAACTTGTGACAGATAAAAAATAAACAGTATTAACTCAAGACAGACCTAACACACGTATGTTATAATGTGCGCCTCAGGGATGTCAACAAAACATAAGGTTTTTTTTTTTTTACTTTTTGAGCTTATTTTGTTTGTCAAAACTTGCAAACTTAATCAAAGTACTGTAAGTACTGCATGTGACTGTTGACAAGATGTTGCATTGAGAGGTATATTGAATGTTATGGAAAATATTTTCAGAACTAATGAAATGTTCCATTATTGTATGCTGCTAAATAACTTGATCATTGTGTAAAAATATCCAAATTTTGATTGGAACGAAACGTCCATAATTTACACGGGACATTTCGTTACATCGTACAAAACCCCAACTTTTTTCGTTCCAAGTAGTTACGAAACATTCACTCAAACATACAGTACAAATTACCTTCCATCAGTACTTTCAGTACTTTGATTTTGTCTTGTGCGTGGATTTTCAGTTAATCTGTATTAAGATGGCATGCAATAAAGGTGATTCACAAGTCACGACAGCTTAATTTTAATAAGCTTTTGAACACATTAAATTAGGCAACCCATATCTACTCTGCTCTGCTCCAATGCCTGCTTTGTTGATATTTTGATGAGCGCTAAAATGGAATGGTTGTTTATCATCGTCCATGTGCGTTCGTACTCTTATACCTGGTGATATGTATTCAATGCACGCCGTCATTGTAGGTTTTGGCTGCTGTTGTTATTCGTATGATTGAGCTGCCCCAGGCGTAGCTGGTTGCATAGCATGGGGCATTGCCTTTGAAAATGTTCCCGTACACATAAAGCCCTGGACATGGCCATGTTCATCGCTCTCGGAGGTTTCTTGAGAACTGTTTCAGACGTAGTTATGTATGTAACTTTCGGTATAGCCTTGTGAATTGCCCATATAATTATCTGTGAGAACTGTATTGGGAACATGCGATGTATATAGACATGGGCGTTGCTTTAGGAGTTGCCCCTGAAGATGCCATAACTCTCACCATAAATTTGTTTCGGAATCACCTCGGACCGATGTTGTCATAAATACAACGCGTGTGTTGCCTCGAACGTTTATGTTTATGACCCCGGGGGTTTTCGTAGGTGTGGCAATTTATGTTCTTTTGTATATCATAATGCGTGTTGCATTAAGAACTTCCCATCGACACTGCCCTCTTTATATCCTTATTCAGTGTCTTTGGATTTGTCCTAGCCGTTACCATGTATATACCTTTGTGCGTTGCCTTTTAGATTCCCCAGACGATGCCATGTTATTTACCTAGGACATTGCTCTGCGTATAACTTTTGGGTTGCCTTTTCCTAAACATGAACCTTTGCGTTGCTTTGGGAATTGCCCCTGAGTTTGATATCTTAATATAACATTCTTTAATGTTGCCTAGGGAATTGTCCTTTGGCGTTGCCATGTGTATTACAATACACAGTTCACTGTAGTGTATATAACCCTGGGTGTTGCTTTGCAATTTGTCGCCAATTCCATAGACCTTTCGCGAACAAAGCTAGTTAAACCATACCGTCATAACCATTTATAAGTCCTTAAAATACGCCATTATGCAAGACAAGCGCAACAAACTTGTATTTTATGTCAAGGGAAGCAACTATATGTCTTAAAACGGTATTTAGCATCAAAGAGTTCCTTATCATGTGCTTACTTGTCATCCACACTTGTATCAATAAACAGTTTCAAAAAAAGACTAAGAACACAACAGATAAGACAAATTTCTTTACAATTGCACAGAACAATATTACAAACCTAAATGACAAATGGCAAAACGAAAAGAAAGTGATAATTGATCATTTAGTAATAATATTAAACGTATCACCGTACGTCACATTTATGTAGTAGTATTCCTTGTTCGGTCGTAACTCTTACTTCACTGAACATGGTTTTGCCTGTACAGTAGTGTCCCTTTCTTTCAGCTGATGTTTGGTTAAAGAGCGCTTGATTATGGTTCTATGATAACTATTAAAAAAATCTCCTAACATTGTGTCGTGTAGACAGTTTAGAGAACATGCAATTTTATTCAACAAAACAGATTTTCATCTTAACGAAAGTTGGAATCTATACCTGCTGAAATGGATTCACGATGTACTCATATTGATACATATACAGTTTTGTTTTCATGTATGCTTCTTGTGTGTGCGTAGTTTAAAACCTGGTAATGGAGTGTTGTGAAATGAAAACGTGCATATTAGTGTTAAGCCCTCCCTCGTTCTTCATAAGGTTCAAATGATGTGATTTGTTCAAAATAAATCACAGTGTTGTGTCTTCTGCCAATTATCATTGTCCGACTGTGATTGCTCACTGCCCACAGGTAATCAACTGCAATTACTACTGAAAGTGTATATTTTCCATTAGTTCATTCTAGTTCCTAAACATAGTTCAAAGTTAAAATTGAACATTTGTATATGTATGGTAGTGTCTCTTTCTTGGGTAACAAGGCGAGGTAGAATAAACGGTATATAAGTCATCGATAAATGGTGAATAAAGACGCGCTCTCCACCAAACAAAAGGCATACTCCACCATCTGCAAATCGTGTTTGTTTTTGTGTGTAGACAAGACTGATGTATTCTCTAAAGGCTCAACAATACTTGGGTTATTTTAAATCAAGGGAAATAACTCTATAATCTAACAGACCATTCAGCTAAAAAGAGTTCCTTTACACTTGATTACTTGTCATCCATACTAATTACTATAAGTAAATGCAACGAAAGAAAGAACAAAATCAATTAGACACATTTTGACTTTGTATATCGGCACAGGAATACACACCTAAATGAAACATTGCAGTACGAAAGAAAGTGAGCATTGCTGTAACAGTTTTATTGTTCACGCAAAACATACAGTATGAGAAAAGTTGTACATACATGTAATGCAGATTACATATGTAATACAGGATAATTAGAGGGCGTCAGACTATAAGCGTTCTAAATACATCTCACTTATTCAAACAAGATACATATTCAGATGAATTAACAGTTAAATTAATATTAAGTACAAGCCAGGTAAAATTTACAGTGTTTAACATATTGTCATGACAAATTTTCTACCATTTATTAGTTGTGTTTGGTCATTCTCGTTCATAATACATGTTAATCCAATAATTTGTTCAATAGTTCTGTTAACATAGTGTTATAATCTACGCTCAAGTGTGTAACACATGTAAAGGATATTGTAATTTTTAAATCTTTTATAATACAGAGGAAGTCGTTAGAAGCAATCCTTTGACCAAAATAAATTACAAATTATAATTATAAATGCTGGAAATAACAGGATAAAATCCGTCCAGCAACAGCCTTTTTCATTGCGATACGTCTTGCAAGTCTTGGCATAACTAAAAGAGAACTTGTGCACGTATTTTTCATTCGTAAGACACAATAAATTGTCCGGTCGCAAAGTCCTATGGTTACTTGTTTGTGAAAGACAGGACTCTACACAATCTGATGGATTAGGTTTCAAAATTTCAAAAGTTGAGATTTATTTAACCTTCATATTCATAGAATGTCAATTGGAGAATGATGCATTGTTTCTGTAAGAACATGCAAGGCTGGCTTACCTTATTAAATCAAGTATGCAATGACACACTCTCTTCATCTGCATTTGTATTAAATTTGGGACAAAACTTACATAATGAATAACTGGGGTAAAACTGCTATAACAGCTATATAATATCCGCTATAAGATGTTATAAATTAAGTGCCGATTTGTCTAGCCTCTTGAGGGAAAACATGTTAACTGTCAACCGTTAAGAGTGCTAACCTTTGCAACACAATTTAGGTAAGGTTCATTCATTTTAAAAGAATAATGTACATGTTAATGAATGGTAAATTTGAGATAATATGGATAACTCCAAGATATTTACCTGACAAGCTGGAACAACATCGTTGCAGGCATTTCTCATGTGACTTCCTGTTCAGTGATTCAGTGTTGAACATCTTGGCGTATTGGCCTTCCTGAAAGAAACCAGTTGCACTAAAGATCCAATGCATACACATCAGTTCAATTCATATAAACTTAACTTAATCGGCACGTGACATAAGGTAAATATTAAGGTATGAAATCAAATCAATCATACAAGAAACTTTATTTAAAGTCGGGTTTGTCATAACAAGAAACGTAAGCTCAATGAGCTATTCTCTGGCATGAGTAACAAACACACATCACATAAGCAAACTTAAACAGAAACTGGTGAACTCGAAATAAAAGTTCCTTGGGCTAAAACACTATTTTCATTAAGCTTGTCTATGAGGATCAAAGGGCAGGCAGTCAAATGCTTTTGGGAGGATCATTAAAGCTGGACCGACATATTTGATCTCATCACGGGCTTTTTCCAAGGGTCATCCATCACCCTCACTGAGTATTTTAACATATATATGTTGTTCTGAAAGCTGTCAGGAGAGAATAAAAACATAAATTAATGTGAATAATGATCAGTTGCTCATTAATGACCCGTTCATTTAGCTCGTTTAATAACGGAAAGCCTTATGGGTTTATTTTCATCAATTTCAAGCTAGAATTCGTAATATTGGCA
The DNA here is from genome assembly GCF_026914265.1 of Mya arenaria. NCBI lineage: Eukaryota > Metazoa > Mollusca > Bivalvia > Myida > Myidae > Mya > Mya arenaria. Next base: position 49,993,411 of record NC_069128.1, on the reverse strand, counting down.
ATTTTAAGACAATTTCAGTTTGGTTAAAACAATGTTAAGAGAGATATACTACACCGAATCAACCCCCTTGCCCCGTTTAGCAGGTATTTAGTCCAACCTGCAACAAGGACCTCTTCCCCTATAACTGCATTTTTGTCCTATGCTAATCACAGCGGTCAAAGGGAGATCACTGTTATATATTTTTATGAATCAAATGTCGTTCGCATTTTGATGTTGTGTATCCGGCTTATCACCTACCAGTCTGTCAAAAAAGCAACAATAATGTGAAAACTTTAATAATCTTTCATTAATGAAATTATGTTCCATTGTCTCCAACGTCATAAAGTGTCGTCTCAGCAGCCTACCATAAAGGCAAGACAACAATGAAATTAGATTTGATTAGCCCAAGATATTTGAATAGTCTTTTATTAGATGTTGCTACAATAAAAACGTGAATTCATTAATCCGACATTTACTCTTTATAAAACTTTATCTGCAATCAAATATGGCGAAATCTAAAAGCGATAAAGACAAATACTTACGAAAGGTGTTCACAAACTCATTAAACGAAATATTGCCATTAGGTCAAATGTTTTAATGAAATGAAAGTAGTTGTGTTTGGCAGCTCCCGCTGTCAATTCCTTCTCCTGCAGTAGGAGGCGGCATACCTGACACTTCAATATGACATTTTTCGTGAACAATATAGCATTTCAGTAATAAAGACAATTCCAAACAATTGTGTACACCTTAACCCCATGATTAACAAATAGGCAAATGACATATGACATGAAAGCCCCACAGGTTACTGTTTTAAAATAAGTCGTTGCCCAAATTTATCACATGTATAGAGATATCTACCTGTAATTCTGGTATTTGATGGACAACCAAGGACTATATCCTGCCAGGAAAAGTCCCATGTGACCTTTATATCAGGTATTTAGTGGGGGAAGTCATATTCATCTTTCTAAAGGAGAAAAAATGCACTTATGATTAATTTTTATGAAACAATAAATTGTGAAGCCTCAAACATCTTCTAAGCTGAGTTAACTACAAAGGAACCAAGGGTTATGCAATATATAAAGGATGACACACCAATTATACAATGAAAACTACAGTGACAAACCCAGTTGTCGAAACATCAAATATATCCCAGCCCGCATTTACCCGTGTTTAAACCTAAACAGCTTAACAGGGATCAGAATACAATGTGCTGTTGTACTTTTTCTTCTTAATGCAAACAAAATATCAATATGCCAGGCAAGTAAATGTTAGCCCTTATTGTTTTGATTCTCTGAAACAGTTTGACATACATGTACTTCAAAAATAAATATCTCTGAAATATCGTTGGTGCGCAATCATGAAATTTCAAGTAGCCAGTGCCCAGACAAACTAGTTAACTAAAGGATATTTAACGATTACATATTTGCGGTATTGCAAAAGACAAAAAAGAGCCTGACAAGATTTGATCAATTATTAACAGTACGTCTATTGAAAATAAGTTAAGTGTGTTTAATTCAGAATTGTCTTGGCAAACACGTGTTTAGATACTCATATTGATGCAATCAAACTGCTGATTATTCTCGTTACATCTGACACAACTGGGATGATGGTTTCACATTTTGGTGTTATGTTTTCCCAATACTTTCTCATTGATCTGTCAATAACAAAACAATACAATTAAAACACTGTAAAATGTTTACAAATAAGGTTATTAAGAATTATAGATGTCTTACTGTACCAAATGTTTCTATCGGTTTTGTAACACATGTGTAATTTACTGTAATTTTCGATCTTTAATGCCACAGAGACACTTGTTTAAAGCAAAACTGTGGTTAAAATGAATTACTAAGAGATTTTACTGTTGTTCTAATACTTGCTGGACATCACAGGATCACATCCTACAAGACAGAGCCCTTTGTAAGTTCTAGATCAGGGTTACATTATAGACCGTCTGCACGCATTGGCATACCTGAAAGATAAGTTTCAATCGCATTCATATCATGAAAATACACTTAGTTGAATATGAACAATGTAGGATTGGAATTAAAAGTAGGGCATGAAATCTAACATTTAGCCATTTGGGGTACATTTAGCAATTTGAAGGTTACATTAAATATCTAAGTGCTTTTAAAACATCTATTCTTTGGTTGAAGGCATGTTCAAAGGGATATACTTCATCTACGTACCCTCATTTCTTTTTTACTGCAACCAGTTCCTGCTTTTCTTAAACTGCATAATATTATAATCACAGCGGTTAAAGGGAGACAACCACGATTATTTTTGGCATGTCGAATCTCGTCCATATTCTGATGTCATGTCTCCAGCATTTCACCTACCAGTCTGTTAAAAAGAGCAACAATACTGTGTAAACTTTCACTTCACCTACGTACCCTCATTGCCTTTTTACTGCAACCATTTCCTAAACTAGTTAACTAAAGGATATTTAAGAACTACATATTTGCGGTATTGCAAAAGACAAAAACGATTCTGACAAGATTTGATCAATTAATAACAGTACCTCTCTTTTCTGGTATCGCAGTTGCCTCCCTTATACTTATGTGTATGGTTGAAGATTGAACACAAGCCGGTATAGGTTGGGGGTTAAACTGACAACTGGTTAATTTGACGATTGAAACTACTTAGTATACACGTTCTTTAATAAGTAAAATAACTTTAATATATGCCAATACATACGTGAAAACGACACACTGTATCCTTTACATTGAGGTCCCAAAGTCATTTCCTGGAAGGATTGAGTTCTGGGTGGTCTTTATCAACAGCGCTGATTAATGGTTAAGTAGACCACAGCTTGACATAAAACAGCTACACCTGAAGTAATATACATAATGTAACGAATTGTGAATATTATTGGTGCTGTTAATACATAAGACTCCTATTAGTTTGAGAATGGCATAGGATACCAGGAAATATAGGTAAGAACGTGGTGTTTTACCAATGTCAACAGACAAATAGTTGGTTTATACATTTACAAAGCGTGTGTATGATATGACTTACTTTATTTACTTAATCACCATTTCTATGTTCAACATTTTTAACCTGTAAGAGGAAACTGTAATTGAAAACAACCTATTACAAAGCAAGTGTGTTTTCCACTGAACTAAAAACATTTTCCATACAAAGCCTAATTATTGTCATGGATTGGCCAGTAGGGACCTTAAAATGTGAAGCCTACACACTATATTAAAAATGTTAGTTATGACCTCAACCATTACCTTCTTTTCTCAAAATGTATATCATTAGTTCTACCACGGCCCTAGAGAGACAACTGTGTTTTATCTAGTTTATCGCATACCAGATCCGTCAAAACTGTCAACAAAGTGTTCAGAAAATAACTGTCAAAGATTCGAATGCAATTTTCTGGGGTTTTTTATGCAAGCAAGGCATCCACATTCAATGTACAATACTTTAATATAGTAAAGCCTTAATATAATGCTTTTATGCTTATGTTAAAAAATCGGAGGGCGTCTGCAACAGATCATTTGTCTATGTACGTTTAGTCGAAAAAATATTATCGGTCAGTTGTGATTATCATTTAAGTATGTTTTTCTATTTTGTAAAACAATTCTTCGGAAAACAATATTTTATATTAAACTATTTAACATCACTTTCAATCTTGAAATAAATGCTCATTTGTTACGAAAGGAATTTGTTTTATTAAACAATTTAGATTTCATATCTTCAAACCAGGTCAGGAGCTTGCAGGATGAAGACTAATTGTTGAGTGTCGTTCATCTTATAGCACAGTAGTATCAAGTTTTATCTCACTCTTGCAATACTTTTCAAACACAACAGAACGTGTTATCTGCAAACTACATCTCCCTTTGCTTCAGGTTCATGCCGGACAACCCCGGACCACACGCTGTCAGGACGCGCACCTTGTGACCTTCACATCAGACATTCAGTGGTATCTACTCGTTTCCAAGTTAAAAAGGAAATTTTTACTGCAAATCGAAAGAAACACCAATCTCCCGAGCAAATATGTACACTAAGTAAAACAGAACATGGTATTATATACTAGCGTATCGGAGAGGAATGAAGCAGTATCGAACTTAAAAACGTTTTGGCAAGTGAATGGCACGGCACTCTCATTGTTATTATTGTTTGTAGCTTAAATGTGCAAAATCGGTTACATTAAATTAAATCCCCTCCCCGATTAATGTCGGTTCTTACTGTAATTATTTTCTCAAGCTGATGATTATTCAATGCATCAGAAGTGATGCCGGTTTCACTGATCATCAGACTATCATATTTCATTATTGTGTCTTTAGTATAACGCCATCATATATGTCTGTAAATAATTAGATATAATTATATTCGATAAAATTAAAACGATCAATTAATCCAGACTTGAAACGTTATTTGTATCAAATTACTAGAGGAAAAAATGGGAATATATTTTATATGTTAGCTCTCTTGTCCAACATTTACCACTTTCAAAATAGTATTTTAATAGTTGAAATAACGTATAAAATATTATAATTCGGAAGTTCCGAATATGTGCATAGCAATGTTTGAGTCCATATATCTTACCTTGATATCTACCTGTTGTTGTTATTGGTCACATCGTACCATAAAATGCCTCATGTGATCTCAAGCTCAGATATTCGGTGTTGGGCGGATGCTCGTATTAGCCTATCGGAAAAAAAACATTCGCTCAAGCTTAGCTGCTAGATCTCTTAAGTACATCAGTGATGAATGCAAGCTTTAAATCACTATGGATTAAACTGGAATAAATAATGCAAATACAAGGTAGATTGAATTTTGTGTTAAAGCCCAGTGCATTTGACAATGAGTAAATTTGTAATTTAAAAGACAACCTTCAGTATCTTATTAAAGATTTCCAAAGCAAAGAACCACCCATTTGTTGATTTACTTATCTTAACTCTTGATACTTCTGTAAAAATGCTGTTGACTTTACACCATCAGATAACTAAGGCAGCCGTGTTCCCAGTTCTGATATATTATCAATTTTAAAGACAAACGTGTAATGTATTTAAATGCGTTACTGATTTGCTAGCTGAATAGTTCAAAGACAAAACACTAGCCCCCTAGCAAACGTAATTTGTAACTACAACCAATACCTGCTTGTCTTTTAGTTGCATAATGTTCTCGTTCAAGCGGTTTAATGGAGTCAACTACTTGCCGTTTTGACATAACGGAGGCAGTTAACATTCCAATTGTTGTGTCTATAGCAATCCACATCATCGGTCTGTAAAAACAATAAATTGAAATCGAAAGGTTTCATCAACAGTCATTTACAATTATCTTTAATGTATAAATGGTTTATCTTTGAAATAGTGAAAGCATGTGGACACAGATATAAAAGTATATTTCAACTTTTGGGTTTGTAACGTCAAATGAGTTCCATGCAACATTTAGATAACCTATCAAAAGACAACAATATTAAAACATAGTCGTTGTAGTATAATTTGAATCTAGATTAAACAGATATATCTGCCAAAAACAGTTTACCATCTAGGGACAGATGGTAATTCACACAAATTGAATACAGACGAGGCAACTATTCTGTCTAGTTTCTGGTTTTTAGCCAAAGTGTCTGCCAAAAAAATGTGGTTAATGGCCGTCATGAGATGAACATGATTTAAATATAAAATGACATTACAAACTCTAGTGTTATTCCATACACTGCCTTTAATCCAAACACTAAAAAAACGTATACTCAATGAATTAGTCGGTCCTTAGAGCTTGCAGGATCGAATTCAACGTCTGTGTGTCTTTATCATTTTCAGTGAACTAGTATTAATATTTCTCTTAGTCTTGTTATTATTATTCAACGATTGTACTTTTTAACTGCAAACGACATCTGCCTTTTCGTCTGGACCACATTTTGCCAGTAAGCGTCACTTGTCATTTAAGAATCAGGAACACAGTCAAATCTGCTCGTATCCATCTAAAACAGAAAGTTTTACTAGAAATACAATCGAAACACACAACAAATATATAATTATAAACCAATTGAACGAGGAATTTATAATATATAGTGGATAAATCAGGAAACATGCGTAATATTATCAATAATTTAAATATTAAGAGCAGATCACCCAACAGTAAGCCATAATTGATAGAAATTAAGCAGTATCGAGCTCAAGTTAAATGTCTAGTACACAATTTGAAATGACACTGTCAATTACATAAAAAGTCAATTATGTTTCTGAACGTGCGAGCTTTATTGTGCAAACATGGCTGCCTTACACACCTTACACACCTTACCCGATAAACATTGGTTCTTACTATGTCCAATATGATACATGAAGCTGGTGATGATTATCTTTACTTGAGCAGTGATGCAGATTTCACTGATCCTAAGAGTGTCGTATTCCGCTGTCGTGTCTTTAATATTACGCCATATTTATCTGCCAATAACAGAAACACCACTGAGAACTTTTGAATTCTGATTAACAGATTCAGTTATAAGACATTTTCTTCAATTTGAAATGAATTCCTCCCAAACAGTGCCTATTGCTGAACAGAGCTTTCATCTTTTGTTTCATACTAGATGCAGAATTAATATCAAAGATAATCAGAACATCTTGTCGGCCATTGAAGGGTTTATTATAACTAGAACATAACCGAAAATATCATTAATGTGTATCAAATGACTACAGAAGACAGTGGAATATATTTCATAAAACATATGCCCCTTATTATACATTTTTATAACTAAAATTATGCATAACATACAGTGATTTTAGAGGCCTCTAGTTCAAATGAACATAACAATGGAGCAGTCCATATAAATATCCTAGCCTTCAAACGTTAAGCCCGTACTATACATACTTTTACATCTAATATTATGTATACTGTACTGTGTGTTTTACCTAGCAATCTACCTTCGATTCAGGTAACTGCCAGACAACCACTCAGGATCACATCCCACAAGAAAGTGCCTCAGATAACCTAAGATACAGAGCTCCTGTGTAAGAGGCGTGCACGTATTAGCCCATCTGAAAGAAGCCATTTGCCAATTTAAGTGACATTATGTTTGAAATCTAAATATGAAAGAAACCCTTCTTTGACCATTTTGGTGTACATGTAACAGCTTTATAACAAAATAACTTTACTTTTGCGCAAGCTATCGAAAAGAGCCCAAATATGTGACAATCAATATCTGTGTATTTCAAGTCTATCAATCAAAGGGAGAAAACTCCAGTTTGAGTTATAAATAGCCACTGCTGTTCACATTTAAATGTTGTGACTTACGCTTCCATTTTTAGTCCATTTTTAAAAAATTCGTTTAATAAATTGAAATAATTGTTAAAATTGAACTTGTCATAGATAAGATAATTCAGATTAAGAAATGCCAATACTGATTTAGATAGATACATCTTTCCTACATTTATTTAACTTGAGAAATATACTGTGTCTTTAAAAAAATACAAATAATTCTTGAATATTCAAATATGGTATACATTGTATGTAAAGGATTGGATATACACAATGACGCTGTGTATCAGCCAAACAATGGAACATGTATGGGAAGAATCATTGTTTTGAAAGAAATGATACAATACAACGAACTAAAAGCATTTCGTTACCAATATTCCGTGCCAACAAAAGATCCTGTTAGCCAGGTGGATTGGAATAACACTTCTTCCTCTAATCTTACGTTTTACACGTTCACCCTTTATTATTTGTACAATGTCAGTCGATGTTTAGTCAGTTGTTGGAACACTTTAATGAACTAGCATCTTCTTTAAATCTGTTTGTTTTTTCTTTCATCTGCCATTTAGTAAAACATATCTGAAAATAAATTCCTCACGGATTTTCAAAATGTTGGGTTCATAATAATGCTTTTAAAATTAACTCAAATGCGCGTATTTTGTGATGAAGATTATATCATTCAAAGTAAAAAGTTCTTTTAAATATCCTTTCCCATACATGTGAGGAATAGTACACCCATTGACACTCGACTATATCTGAATGTGGGTCACTGATGTATAGCTCCTTTACAATTACTGCGGCACATTTTATTTTGACGGGGATCCCTATCACGGATGGTTAGTAATGCTAACATACTGTAACGATAATAACATATCAGGTATCATGCCATTTATAATAATGAACTTCAATAGTAAAATATTCCTTTGGTACATGAGTTAAATACCCCAATGTCCATGTGAAGAGTACGCTTATTGACACACACCTCTAGAAACTTGTTGAATTTTAAATTTAAAATATCATCTTTACGTTATGTTATTTGGCTTTACTTTTATCAATTTCAGCCTAGTTTATCAAAACCTATATTCGGAATATTTTCGGAGGCTTTGTGTTTGTTAATCTTTATTTATCACTGTACCTGTACTGCGGTAACGTTCAAGCACTAAGAAATGATAATTATACTTTCATTTTCTCTTTCTGTAAATCAACATACAATCGAAAAATAAAATAGGAACTATTTCAGATAAGTGGTCATATGATGAGTAAAATAAGTAAGAGCCGTGGAGCCCCAACATCCCCGCTCATATCTTTGTAGATAACAACATCTAACTGTTTAACGCAAAGCGTTCAAATAGTAAATAAATAGATTTAACAGGGACTAGAGTTGCAACGATTCGCTCCGATGTATCGAACATCAGGTTTTAAACTCACTGATTCGATTCAATACAGAAACCCCAAATTTTGATTCGATCCGCATATTAAGCAGGAATGCCACAAAATTATCCGCATTCTAAACATGTCAACCTTTGTTACGAGGCGTGCAATTGGTTAATAGTCAATCAGCCATCCAAGATTTAAGAGTTTCATTCTTACAAACCTGGCGTCCCCGTTAGTGAAATTAAGAACAAAACGATGTCATTTAAATGTTATCAACTGGTAGTTTCTGTATTAAGTGTGTGTTCTTTTTTGGTTATTTAACTTTGTAAACATAATGTTGAGTTAATACAAAGTTGTTCTTGATTAAACATTATCCAACTTTTCATTGTTGCAATGTTTTAACAACCTTTTAATATACAACTTAATATTAAATAGCAGCAATTGGTAAAAAATGAATGCATCGTATCGAAAATAATCGAATCAAAATGTTTGATATCGGAATCGAATCGAACTTTAAGTGAATCGTTACAGCTCTAACAGGGACCACTTTTAAAGTAACTACCTGAGCTCGAGCACTGCGCAGCTTCAATTTATATGCAATTAATAATTATTCAAGAAGCAATGCAATATTTGGCAGTAGCGTAATGTCATAATAACTGCATAGCAAAACTGTTCATTCAAATTAAGTCCGTTTAATATACATTGACGAAGATGAACGAACTCGATATAGATATAACATGTTAAAGGGTTATTGTATTAAACTAACTTCATTACTTATTTTACAAGTGTTAGAGAACTGAACAATTATACAGATTAATTTCGTAACTCGTACCTAAAAAATACGGTTTGGCGATGACGAAAACTACCGAGCGCATACAAGAAATTTAGGTGTCCGGCATTCACACGCTCAGTATGCTTTTGTCTACAATATGGCTGTATATTCTCACACGCTTATCAACTAGTACGATATGTATATGAATGGCTTTCATAGGAATAATTTGTGACAAGTCATAATAAACAGTATTAAATCATGACAGAGAGAATACACGTGTGCTATAAAGTGCGCCTTTGGGAAGTCAACAAAACATATATCTTGAGGGTTTTGACTTGTTGAGCACACTTTTGTTTTGGCATTACATGCAAACGCAATGTTACTGTTAGCAAAATGTTGCCTTGGGTTACATATAGCCCAGGACATTGCCATGTATTTCACTTTCGGAGTTGTCGTGGGGTCTGTTTCATACGTGGTTATGTATATAACGTTTGGCATAGCATTGTGAATTGCCCCCATCGTTGTCATGTATATATAATTGAATAATACCATTAGCATTGTGAAAGGCGTCTTGGGAGAACCCGATGTATGTAGCCCTGGGAGTTGCTTAAGGAGCTGCCCCGGACATTGCCATTACTCATACGATGTGTTTGTTTAGGAATCGCCTCGGACCGACCTTGTCAAAAACAATGCTTGTGTTGCCTCAAACGTTTCCATGTATACTACCCCGGGTGTTATCGTAGATAAAGCAACTTATTGTTCTGTATATAACCGTGCATGTTGCATTTAGAACATCCCATCGACACTGCCCTGTTTAAATCCTTAAGAAGTGTCTTGGTAATTGTCCTAGCCGTTAGCATGTAAAAACCGTTGCTTTTTAGACATTTCGCTGCGTATAACCTTTGGGTTGCCTTGGGATTAGCCACAAACCATTTCCTTCAACATGAACCTTGACGTTGCTTTGGGAATTGCCCCTGAGTTTAATGTGTTTATATTACATTCTTTAATGTTGCCTAAGAAAATGCCCGATGGCATTGCCATGCGTATAACAATAAACGGTTCACTGTATATAACCCTAGGTGTTGCCTTTTCTGTATTTGTGCACATAAGTATTGCAATTTTGTCGCCAATTTTATTTGCCTTTCACAAACAAAGCTAGTTAAAACAAGTCCTTCATTACCATTGATAAGACAGACTTTAATAGTGTACCAACTTTACCAACAATGCTCTTAAAATACGCCGTTTTGCAAGGCAACAAACTTGTATTTTATGTCAAGAGAAGGAACTCTAGAAATTAAAACGGTATTTAGCATCGAAGAGTTACTTAACTTGCGTTTACTTGACATCCACACATGTACCTATAACTAAATGCAAAATCGACTAAGATAACAACCAATACGACATATTTCTTGAACTTGCACAGTGGTAAAATACTGAACATCATAATGACAAATGGCAAAACGAAAAGAAAGTGATAATTGATCAATTATTATTAGTATCAAACTTATCATCAAAGGTCACATTTATGTAGTAGTATTCCATTTTTGGTTGTAACCCTGACTTGACTAAACATAGTTCGGCCTGTAAAGTAGTGTCCCTTACTTTCAGCTGAAATTTTGGTTAAAGGCAGCTAGATTATAATTCTATGATAACTACTAAAAATCACTTAAAATTATGTCATGAAGACAGTATAGGGAACGTATAATTTTATTCAACGAAACAGATTAATAATCTTAACGATAGTTGGAATAAATACCTCTGCTAAAATGGAGCCGTTATTGCTCTTTATAAGGTTTAAATGTTGCCATTTGTTAGATATGTAACACAATGTTGTATCCACTGCCAATACTATTTGTCTGAGTGTGATATGCTCACCGCCCACAGTTATTCAACTGTGATTACAACGGAAATTGTGTATTTTCCATTAGTTCAATCTTGTTCCTAATGTGTGTTTAATTTTATTTATTTTATTTTATTTTAAAATAATACTTAATTAGATTAAATTTAGTTCAAATTAAACAGGATTTACTTGTATAGAATGCATAGCAGTGTCCCTTTCTTGAGAAACATTGCAAGGGAAGATAGAACAGTAGATAAGCCATCAGTTAAGGAAATCAATAAGGTGCATGCTAGTTGGTTACATATCCAGGTGAATAAAGACACGCTTTCCAACAAAAAAGGCATTTCCAAGCATCTGCATATGTGATTTTGTTGCGATTTATTCTCAAAAGGCTCATTAATACCTGTGTTTTATATAAAGAAAAGAAACTCTATAATCTAAAAGAGTATTCAGCTAAAAAAGTTATTTTACCATTGTTTACTTGTCATCCATACTAATTACTATAAATAAATACAAAGTATATAAAAAAGTTATTTTACCATTGTTTACTTGTCATCCATACTAATTACTATAAATAAAAAACAAAGTACAAAACCAATAAGACACATTTTGACACATATCGGCACAATAATAACCACCTAAATAGCATATTGCCGAACGAAATAAAGTGATCATTGCTGCATACAGTTTTATTGTTCACTCAAAACATACAGTATGAGAAAAGATATAAATACATGTAATGCAAGGTACATGTGTACTAAAGTATAAATATAGGGCGTTCAACCAGGCTATAAGCGTTCTAAATATATCTAATTAATTCAAACAAGATACATATTCAGATATTAATTAACAGTTCAATAATATTAAGTGCAAGCCAGGTAAGATTTACAGTGTTTTATATATTGTCATGACAAATTTGCTATGATTCATTAGGTTTGTTTGGTCATTCTCGTTCATAATACATGATAATCCAAGAATATGTTCAATATTTCTGTTTACATAGTTCAATAATCTACGCTCACATGTGTGTTTAACACATGTATAGAATATTGTAATTTTGAAATATTTCATAATACAGAGCCAGTTGTTAGAAGCAATCCTTTGATCAAAACGAATAACTGTTATTATAATAAATGCTGGACACAACATAATGAAATCCTTCCAGCTAAAGTTTTTTGTAACCTCCAGATCAGTATTGCAGTGTGCACATATTAACATATCTGAAAGAGAACATTTGCATTAATGATTCATTCGCAAGACACAGTAAACTGTCCGGTATCAGAGTCCTATAGTTACTTGTGGTTACTTGTTTGTGAAATGTCAGGACTCTACACCATCTAATGGATAAGGTTTCAAAATTGCTTAAGTTGCGATTTATTTAACCTTAATATTCATAGAATGTCAATTGAAGATTGGTGCATTGTTTCTGTCAGAACATGCAAGGCTATGTCAATTGGCTTACCACAGTAAATCAATTAAGTAATGACACACTCTGTTCATCTGCATTTGTAATAAACTTTGGACAAAACTTATATATGAATACCTGGGATAAAACTGCTACCAGCTTTATAATATCCGCGAAAAGATGTTACAAATTAAGAACTGATTTGTCTTGCCTCTTTAGGGAAAATATCAATGTCAATTGTCAACCGTCATAACTTGTGCACAATTTAGCTCAGTTTCCTTCTTTTTTATAGAATGATGTTAAAAATAGAAGGACAGCTCCATGATATTTACCTGACAACCAAGAACAACATCATTACAGGAATTTCCCATGTGACCTCCAGATCAGTGATTCAGTGTTGAATATCGGGGCGTATTGTCCTTCCTGAAAAAGACCATTTGCACTTAAGAACCAATCGCAAACACATCATTTAAATTCATATAAACCTAACTTAATAGGTACGTAGAATAAGGTAAAATATTTAGGTATGAAATCAAGTCCATCATACAAGAAACTTTATATAAAGTCGGGTATATGATAACAAGAAACATAAGCTCAATGAGCTATTCTCTGACATGAATAACAAACATACATAACATAATTGAACTTAAAAATAAACTGGTGAACTGTAAATAAGAGTTCCCGGGGCTAAAATACTATTTTCATTAAGCTTGTCTTAGATGAGATCATAGGGCAGGTAGTAAAAATGCTTTTGAGAGGACCATTAAAGCTAGGGCGACATATTTGATCTCATCAAGGGCTTTTTCCAAGGGTCATCCACTTTCCTCACCGGGTATTTTAACATATATATGTTGTTCCGAAAGCTGTCATGAAAGAAGAATGAAAAAATATATCAATATGAATAATGATCAGTTGATCATTAATGACCCATTCATATAGCTCGTTTAATAACATCAAGCCTTTTGGGTGATACACTACATCGAATCAACCCCCTTGCCCCGTTTAGCAGGTATTTAGTCTTTACTGCAACTAGTGCCTGCTTGCATAAAAACTGCAGGTTTGCCCTATTCTTTTTACAGCGGTCAAAGAGAGACAACTGAAATATCTTTTGATGTCCAATGTCGTTCACATTTTGGTGTTGTGTCTCCGGCATATCACCTACCAGTTTGTCAAAAAAGCAACAATTATGTGAAAACTTGTATGATATTTTACTATTTTAATCATGTACTATTGTCTCCAATGTGATAAACGGTCTTCTCCAAAAGTTATCTGTAGCCTAAAATGAAGACGACACAATAATAAAATTAAATTTGACAAAAATAAACATAACATTGATAAGCCCAATATACTTGAATAGTCTTCAATTAGATGTTGCTAAAATAAAAACGTGCATTAATCTGCAATCAAATATAGCGAAATCTTTTATCGATAAAACACATACTAACGAAAGGTGTTCACAAACTCATTAAACGAAATATTGCCGTTAGGTCAAAGGTTTTCGTGAAATAAAAGCAAAGTAGGTGTGTTTGGCAGCTCCCTCTGTCAATTTCTTCTCCTTCAGTAGGAGATTGCTTACCTGATACTTCAATATGACCTTTTCCGTAAACAATACGGCATTTCAGCAATAAAGACAATTCTAAACAATTGTGTTCACCTTAACCCCATGATTAACCAATAGACAAATGGCATATGGCTATAATGGCTCAACAAGTAAGTGTTTTGAAAAAAAAATCGTTACCCACATGTATCACATGTATCTAGATATCTACCTGTGATTCTTGATATTCATCGGACAAAAAGGCTATATCCTGCTAGGAATAATCACATATGACCTCCATATCAGGAATTTAGTGGACAAGTATTATTCCTCTTTTTGGAAGAGAACAATGCACTCACGATTATGTTTTAGTACACAATAATTTGTTCAGCCTCAATAATCATCTAAGCTAAGTTAGCTACAAAGTTACTAAGGGTTAGGGAATCTACTGAAGATTAGAACCAACACATCAATTATACAATGAAAACTACAGTGACAAGCCCAGTAGTCGAAACTTCAAATATAACCCAGCCCGTATTTACCCGTGTTTAAACCTAAACAGCCCAACAGGGATCAGAGGGCAATGTGCTGTTGTACATCTTCTTAATGCAAACAAAATATCAATATGCCAGGCAAGTAGATGTTAGCCCTTATTGTTTTGATCCTCTGAAACAGTTTGACATACATGTACCTCAAAAATAAATATCTCTGAAATATCGTTGGTGCGCAGTCATGAAATTTCAAGTAACCAGTGCCAAGACAAATTAGTTAACTAAAGGATATTTAAGAATTTCATATTTGCGGTATTGCAAAACGCAAAAAAGAGTCTGACAAGATCTGATCAATTAATAAAAGTACGTCTATTTTCTGGTATCGCAGTTGCCTCCCTTAGGCTGTTGTTAATAGTGGATCTGAAGATTGAAGACAAGCCGGTATAGGTGGGGGGTTAAGATCTGACATTTGTGGGGATTTACAAACCAAAAAGCCGGTGTTAGACTGACAACTGGTTAAATTGAAGATTGAAACTACTTAGTGTACACATACGTTAATAAGTAACATTTATTTTTAAGTGTACATGACTGCTTAACTGGAAAGGTTAATGTTTTTTGCAATTGAACTTTTAATGCAAATATCATTTTTCAGATATGCCAATACAAACGAAAAAACAACCCACACTGGATCCTTTACATTGAGGTCACTATAGACATTTCCTGGAAGGATAGTGTTCTGGGTGGTCTGTTATTTACCAACAATGCTGATTCATGACTATGTAGACCACAGCTTGATATCATACAGCTACACTTGAAGTAATATGCATAATGTTACGAAACGTGAATATTATTTGTACTAGTAATACATAAGACTCCCATTAGTTTGAGAATTGCATAAACACAAGGAAATATATGTAAGAACTTGTTTTGTTACCTATGTATACAGACAAAAAGTTGGTAAAAAAAATAACTTATAATTAATCTAGCATGATAGGAAATATTCTTTGAGAGTATTGCTTAGAGAAGGTATGATATGTATCATATTATTTTGATATTACACCTATCAGTGTTACAGAATGTTTAAAATGTTAACAGTTTTAACATAATAAGTAGTTGTATGTGTTCGACAGATGTTATATAAATTTGAACAATCATAATAAGATATTAGCCCATGTAATTTATTTCAATAAGTTGTTAATTTAGTCAAAGAAGTCCGCTGAAATCTTTTCTTGTATTTGAATGCCATATCTTGTCGAGTGGGTGTAAGCCATCCCACTGCAAACAGAACTCTTTTTCCGTTAAGACAAAGGATAAAGAATATTCAGTGAAGCATCTTACAGTTCTCATTTTTTTCTATTTTTTAAAGCAAATAGGTATTTTATACACATTTACAAGAAAGACCTGTCCAGGTGAGGATCGGCCTTCTTAATTCCATGTAGTTTTTGGAGACCCTTATTTCCTTTGGGAGGCTGTTCCATACTTGACTGGCCTCAAAGCGGAAAGAGTTTTACCCATATTTAGTTGTTCTTACTGATGGAACGTTTACACATTTTTCGTATCTCAGATTAAAATGACATGTCTTAAGATTTACAAGGATTTGAACATATTCTGGTGAGATACCATACAGACATTTGTAAGTTTCAATAGCAATGTATCTTACCCTGCTCAAATGTAATGTTGGCAATTGAACTCTTTAATGAAGATTTTCGTAAGTTGAGGTAAAATCATTAAAAACAGTTTTTAAAGATCTGTATTGAATCTTTTCCAATTTTTCTGTGTTGTTCTTCCTACAAAAATGCCAAACGTCAGGACAGTAGTTGATATATGATCTGATAAAAGATTTAAAGATATAACCTTAGTATTGGTTGTCAAAATTTGCTGAAGAATGTTCAATTGCTGAGCATCTTTTTGCGCATTTTAGAAATCTTGGCATCAACATTTAATAAACTATCTACCTCAACACCTAAATGTTTCAATTGCTCTTCACAAAGAAATGTGTGATTAAGTATATTGAATTGTTTTATTTCTTTAACAGACCTTGAGCCATCCGAATGCAATATTCTGTATTTCTTCCGATTTAAATGCAGACAAGGTATTCACATGCACTGTACAATAATATATATAATATAACGTTGTAAGATAATGGCAAATATTCGGACGGCGTCCACAGCAGATCACTTGTCACTGTAACTTCAGTCGAAAAAGATTATCGGTTAGTTGTGATTAACATTAAAGAGTGTTTCCCATTTGATCAACCAATTAAGGAAAACAATAACATCTATCAAACTACTAACCATCAATTTCAATTTTGAAATAAATGCTCATTGGTTACCAACTGAATTTGTTTTGTTAAAAATAAGTTAGATTTCAAATATTCAATACTGGCATGGGGCTTACAAAATAAAGATTAACTTTTGAGTGTCGTTTATATTATAGCAAAACAGTATCAATTTTATCTCACTTTTGCAATATTTTGCAAACATAAAAGTAAGTTTTAACTGCAAACTACATATACCTTTGCTTCAGGTTCATTCTGGACAACGCTGGAATACACGCTGCCTGAAATCGCCCCTTGAGACCTTCTGATCAGACAGTCAGTGTTGTTTGCTCATTGTCATCTTAAATAGAAAAACAACAACACCAATATCCCGAACGAATATGCACACTAAGTAGGCCGAAACGTTACATACTCTGGGCTAAACAGGAAACTAGCGTAGAATTATTGATCTATTAAGGCCGGGACACCCCACAAGTAGCCATTTGAGGCTATTTGAGGGGAGTCAAGCAGTCTCGGGCTTGAAAAACGTTACGGCAAGTAAATGACACTGCCAGTTATGTCAAAAGTCTGTAAATATCTACCTGGTAGTTCTAATACAGTTTGTAGCTTAAATATTCAAACACGGTTACATTAGATCCCCACCTTGATCAATGTCGGTTCTTACAGTGACCATTTTCTCAAGCTGAAAATAATTCTCTGCATCAGAAGTTATGCCGATTTCACTGACCACTAGCTTATAATATTTCAATGTTTTGTCTTTAGTAAAACGCCATCATATATATCTGTAAATAATTAGGTATCAATCATTGTGTTCGATAAGAATCCATTTCTAAAAAAAGCGAGCATAGCTTAACAGATATCAGCTTTTGTGAAGTTCTGGTTCAACAGCTCTATTGAATACAACAATACTATAACAGACAATTAGCTTTCTTTTTTATAAAACCAATTATTCCAGACTTGACACGTCATTTGTATCAAATTACTACTGGAAAACATGGAATATATTGTGTGTGTATAAGTTCATTCATCCAACCTTTACCCCTTTCTTAATAGAATTTTAATAGCTAAAATAACGTATATATTTCTATAATTCGGAAGTAATGCAATGTTTGAGTCTATATATCTTACCTAGATAAATCCAACTGACCTGTTACGGTTATCGGCCACAACCTACCAGAAAATGCCTTATGTGATCTCAAGCTCAGAGATTGAGTGTTGAACGGATGCTCGTATTAGCCTATCGGAAAGAAAACATTTGCTCAAGCTTATCTGTCAACTCTCTTAAGTATATCAGTGATGAATACAAGCTTTACTTCACTGAACTCTGGCTAAAACTGGAATAAATAATGTTATACAAGGTGGATTGCATTTTGTTTTAAATCCCAATGCATGTTACAAAGAGAATTCCATTGAATTGTTATTTAATGGAATACACACATTGTAGTTTGTTATCATAACAAATACTTAAAAAGCAAAGAACAATCCATTTGTTGATTACTTATCTTGACACTTCTCTAAAAATGCTGTAGACTTTACACTATCAGATGACCATAAGACAGCCGTATTTCCAAGTCTTAAATATATTCAATTTGAAAGACAACCGTCAATTGGGTTTAATTTATTTAAATGCGTTTCTGATTTGTAAGCTGAATATTTCAAAGACAAAACGCTCCCCTCCCCCCCATAAACGTCATGTGTAATTGCAACCAATACCTGCTTGTCCTAGGCCTTAAGCTGCATAATATTCTCGTAACAGCGGTAAAAGAGATTCGACTACGATGTTGTGTCTATAGCAAACCACCTCATCGGTCTGTCAATAAAAGCAATAAATTGTAATTGAAATGTTTACAAACAGTCATTTACCATTAACTTCAATTTATGAAAGGCTGAATATTCTCGTTAAAGCGGTTCTAGGGATTCAACTACGATCCCGTTTTAAGATAACGGAGCCAATTAATATTCCAATGTTATGTCTCTAGCATTCCACCTCATAGATCTGGCCAAAAAGAAATATATTAAAATCAAAATGTTTCAATTACAGTAATTTACCGTTACTATATGAAAGGTTTATCTTTGAAATAGTGAAAACAGGTTGACACAGCTATAAGTGTATTTCAACTTTTGGTTTGTAGCGTCAAATGAGTTCCAGGCAAGACTAAGATAACATATAATAAGACAACAATATAAAGACATAATCATTGTGGTAATAATTTGAAACTAGATTAAACAAATATACTTGCCCAAATAGTTCAACATCTAGGGACAGATGGTGTTTCACACAAATTGAATACATAAGAGACAACAACAAAAAATGATACCCGTGATAACATGTTTCGGAGTTGTTTCCAGTAAAATATTGAAAATGAATTTCGCTTGTTTTTGCTTAAAATAGCACCAAGAAGGGTTTAAATAGAAGAAAGACCACTTGTTAGTAGAAAATAGTATTTAAGTAATATATGTTGTGTTACCGCGTTGGACGTACTGCCAATGGCGATTCTTGATGACTTTTTTAACAAAATATATATTGCCAATAAATATTTAAATGAAAAATAAGCAATAATTGATTCCGTCTAATTCCAGCCTTTTAGCCAAACGTGTCCTAAATCTGCCAAATAAAATGGTTGTCATGAAATAAACATGATTTTAATATGAAATTACATTACAAACCCCTATTGTTTTCCCTTACACTTACTTTAAAGCCAACACGATAATAAATAAACGTATATCCAATGCCTTAATTAGCCTGTCCCTTGATTATTCATGATCAAATTCAACGCCATCTGCATTTTCTTTCTGATTTATTACGAATACCTTCTGTCAGAAAACGTCCCTTGTCATATTGGGATCGGACATCAGTCAATTCACCTCGTATCCATCAGAAAGAGAACATTCAGTAATTTCTTCAACAAATATATAAACAAAGTGAAAGAGGGACAATTATGTACAATATATAAAGAGTCAAGCAGGAAACTTGCGTTAAATTACTAATTATATAAATATTAAGTGCAAGACACCCAACAGTAAGCCATTGTTGGCAGATATCCAGCAGCTCAAGTAAAATGTCTACGCCATTTTAAAAATGACACAGTCAAAAACCAAACAAGCAATTTAATGTGCAAAAATGGCTGCCTTACACCCCTTATCCGATAAATTTTGGTTCTTACTGTGTCCAATACGATAAATGAAGCTGGTGTTGATTCTCTGTACTTTAGCAATGATGCAGGTTTCACTGATCCTCAGGATATCGTATTCCGGTGTCGTGTCTTAAGTATTACGCCATTATTATATTCCTGTCAATAACAAACATTTTAAATATGTTACACGACATTACCTACAATTTGTAATGATTTTCTCCCAGACAGTGCATATTGCTGAACACGGCTTTCATCTTTTTATCCAATTCTAGATAAAGAATTATCATTACAGATATTAGAAAATCTTGTCGGCCATTGGAGTATTTATTATAACTAGAACATAACCAAAGAATATCATTAATGTGTATCAAATGACTACAGAAAACAATGGAATATATTTCATCAAACATATGTCTCTAATCATACATTATTTTAATAACTAAAAGTATGTATAACGTTCAGTTCTTTTAGAAGCTCCTAATTCATATGAGCTTCACAGTGGTGCAGTCCACATGGATAGCTTAGCATTCAAACGTTTAGCCCGTACTATACATATTTTTACATCTAATATTTTGTATAGAATACTGTAATTTTAAAAGCTTCAAATGCGTATGTGCACTGCAGTGCTATATGCTTTACCTAGCCATCTACCTTCGAATCTGGTAATTGCCGGACAACCACTCAGGATCACATCCCACAAGAAAGTGCCACAGATAACCTCAGGTACAAGGCTCCAGGTGTGAGACGAGTGCACGTATTATGCCATCTGAAAGCAGCCATTCGCCAAATTTAATGACATTTTGTTTGAAATCCAATTATTAAAAAACCCTTCATCGATCATTTTGGTGGACATTTAACAGCTTGAAAACAGAAAAAAAACTAAACTTTTGCGCAAACTAGCGAAAAGAGCCAAATATCTGTGTATTTCAAGTATATCAATCAAAGGGAGAACACTCCAATTTGAGTTATAAATAGCCACTTCTGTTACATTTAAATGTAGTGGCTTACGCATGAAAAGTCCAATTTTTTCAAAAATCGTTTGATTAATTAAAATAATTGTTTAAATTGAACTTGTCATAGATAAGTCAAAATAAGAAACGCCAAGACTGATTTAGATAGATTCATATTTTCCTATATTTATTTAACCTGCGATAAAACTGCCTTTAAATACGATTTGATTAAATTTGATATAAATTTTATGAAAAGGTTTGAATATACACAAGGACGCTGTGTACAAGGCGAAAATGGTACATATATGTGACTAATCATTGTTTTGAAATAACTTCTACAATACAACGAACCATATATGAGTCAATATGAGTTTGCTGTTTTTTAAAGACTGATGTTTACAAATTATAGATTCTACGATTATTTTATTATTATTTTTTGACTTTGTGTCATTTAAACAGACATGTTGAAAGGCGTAAACATTTGTTTTTGTTCCAACAAAATAGTATGTCTTCGTCTTCCTCTAAACTTACGTTCTACACGTGCACTCCCCATCATTTCTACAATGTCAGTCGATGTTTAGTCAGTTGTTGGAACACTTTAATAAACTAGCATATTATTTAAATCCGTTTGTTATTAATTCATCTGCCATATAGTAAAACATTTCTGAAAATAAACTCCTCACAAGCTCTCAAATTGTTGGTTTCATAAGAATGCCTTAAAATTAACTCCAATGCGCGTATTTTGTGCTGAACAATATCTAATTCAAAATAAAAGGTTTTTTTTAAATACCCCAATACATACATGTGAGGAATAATTGACACTAGCCTACCTGAATGTGGGTCACTGATGTATAGCTCCTTTACAATAACTGCGACAAATTTATGTTTTGACGGGGATCCCTTTCACGGATGATTAGTAATGTTTACGTTCTGTAACGATAATAACATATCAGGTATCATGCCAGTCATAAAAAGAGCTAAAATAGTAAAATATTCCTTCAGTACATGAGTTAAATAGCTCAGTGTTTGTCAATTGGAGAAACTTGTAAAATATCATCTTTACTTTGTTTTCATTTCTATTAAATTCAGTATCGTTTACAAAAAACCCATATCCGGTATATTTTCGGAGGCACAGTCGGTGATTGTTGTTTGTTTTAAATATATCACTGTGATTGTACTGAAATTACTTTCAAACCCAAAATATTGATAAGTATACTTCCATTTTCTCTTTCTGTAAATAAACATGCATCCGTGACCCTGTCACCGAAAGGAACTCTCAGTTTAGGGGTCCTATGAAGAGTAAAACAAGAAAGAGCGCTGCAGCTCAAACATCCCCGCTCAAATCCTTGTAGATAAAAACCTCATTTTAAAGCGTTCAAAGAGTAAAAAGGTAGCTTAAGTGGGATCGCTTTGAATGTAAATACCTGAGCTTGAGTGCTGTGAAGCTTCCATTGATATGCAATTCAAAAGTGTGAAGCAATACATTATTTCTGAACAGCTTAATGTCATAAAAACTGCGTATTAATACAGTTCATATAAATTATGCCCTTTAACGAAGATACACGGACTTGATATTTATGTATCATGTTATAAAAATAAAAAACACCAAACTACTAACTTTACAAATGTTAAAGAATACTGCACAATTCTGCAGCATAATATCGTATTTCGAACCTTAAATAACCTTTACGGTTTGGCGATGACGAAAACTACCCAATGCAGTTACATCCCGCTCTGTTGAAATTTTGGTGTCTAGAATTCACGCGCTAAATTTGATGTGGGAACTTTTGTTTACAATGTGGCAGAATATTCTAACATTTATTTAACTATTTACTAGCACGATGTGTATATGAATCGCGCTCTGAGAAATACCTTGTGACAAGTATACTCAACAGTTTTAACTCAAGAAGACAGAACACCCGTGTGTTGTAAAGTGCGGTTTATGGAGGTCAACAAATCATAAATGTTGAAGGTTTTCACTTTGTAAGCACATTCTTGTATGCATAATACTGCATTGTTATATGCTGATGAATAACTTGTGATCATTGTGATCATTAGTCATATATATGGCCCTCGACATTGCCATGTATATCGCTTTCGGAGTTGTCGTGGACTGTGTTTCATATGTGCTTAGTATATAACGTTTGACATAGCTTTGTGAATTGCCCAATCGTTGCTATGTATATATAATTGAATATTACCATTGGAATTGTGAAATGCGTTGCAATATTTTTATCTGTGAGAATTGTCTTTTGAATATCCCGAGATAATGCCATGTGTGTAGCCCTGGACGTTGCTTCAGGAGTTGTCCTGGACGCTGTCATTACTCATACGATGAATTTGTTTAGAAATCGCCTCGGACCGACCTTTTCAAAAAACAACGCTTGTGTTGCCTCGAACGTTTCCATGTATATTACCCCTTGTGTTGTCATAGGTAAAGCAATTTATGTTGTTCTTTATAAAACCATGCGTGTTGCATTTAGAACTTCCCATCGACATTGCCCTCTTTATATCCTTGGGCAGTGTCTCGGGAATTGCCCTAGCCGTTACCATGTTTATACCTGTGTGCGTTGCTTTTGGAATTCCCCCAGACGATACCTTTTTAATAACCCAGGACAGTGCGCTGCGTATAACTTTTGGATTGCCTTTGGGTTTGCCACAAACCATTTTCCTCAATTTGAACCTTTGCGTTGCTTTGGGAATTGCCCCTGAATTTAATATGTAAAAAATACATTCTTTAATGTTGCCTAAAGAATTGTCCGTTGGCGTTGCAATGCGCATTTCAATGAGCGATTCACTGTATATAACCCTGGGTGTTGCCTTGCAATTTGTTGCCAATTCCATAGACCTTTCGCAAACAAAGCTAGTTAAACCATACCGTCATTACCATTGATAAGACTATTTAAAATGTATCAACTTTACAAACATTGCTCGTAGTCACGGGGCTAGCAAAAGTCCTTAAAATACGCAAGGCAAGCGCAACATACTTGTATTTTATATCAAGGGCAGGAACTCTAGGATTTTAAATGGAATTTAGCATCGAAGAATTTCTTAACATTTGTTTACTTGACATCCACACCTTCAGCTAAAGTTCGGTTAAAGACCGCATGATTATAATTGTATGATAACTATTAATCCCCTAAAATTGTGTCGTGGAACAGTTTAGAGAACATATATTTTTATTCAACGAATCTGATTTTCATTTTAACGATAGTTGGAATCAATACCTCTGCTGAAATGGATTCATGATGTACTCATATTGATACATATACAGTTTGGCTGTCGTGTATGCTTCTTGTGTGTGCGTAGTTTAAAACCTGGTAATAAAGTGTTGTGAAATGAAAACGTGCTCGTTCTTCATAAGGTTTAAATGTTGTGATTTGTTCAAAATAAATTACGGTGTTGTATCTTCTGCCAATTATCATTGTCCGAGTGTGATTGCTCACTGCTCACTGTAATCAACTGCAATTACCACGGAAAGTGTATATTTTCCATTAATTCATTCTAGATCTCAAACATAGTTCAAAGTTAAAATTGAACATTTTTACTTGTATGGTAGTGTCTTTTTTGGGTAACAAGGCGAGGTAGAATAAACGGTATATAAGTCATCGATAAAGGGTGATTAAAGACGCGCTTTCCACCAAAAAAGGCATACTCCAGCATCTGCAAATCGTGATCTTTTTGTGTGTAGACAAAACTTATTCATTCCCTAAAGGCTCAATAATACTTGGGTTTTTTAATCAAGGGAAGAAACTCTATAATTTAAAAGACCATTCAGCTAAAAAGAGTTCCTTTACACTTGATTACTTGTCATCCATACTAATTACTATAATTAAATCAATTAGACACATTTTGACTTTGTATATCGGCACAAGAATACACACCTCAATGAAACATTGCCGTACGAAAGAAAGTGAGCATTGTAACAGTTTTATTGTTCATGCAAAACATACAGTATGAGAAAAGTTGTAAATACATGTAATGCAGATTACATATGTAATACATATGTAATACAGGATAATAAGAGGGCGTTCATCAGACTATAAGCGTTCTAAATACATCTCACTTATTCAAACAAGATACATATTCAGATGAATTAACAGTTAAATTAATATTAAGTACAAGCCAGGTAAAATTTACAGTGTTTTACATATTGTCATGACAAATTTTCTACCATTTATTAGTTGTGTTTGGTCATTCTCGTTCATAGTACATGGAAATCAAAGAATATGCTCAATAGTTCTGTTAACATAGTGTGATAATCCACGTTCAAGTGTGTAACACAGGTATAGAATATTGTAAATTTTAAATCTTTTTTAATACAGAGGAAGTCGTTAGAAGCAATCCTTTGACCGAAATAAACTACAGTTATAATTATAAATGCTAAACATAACAGGGTAAAATCCTTCCAGCAATAGCCTTTTTTATTGCGAAAAGTCTTGGCATAACTGAAAGAGAACATTTGCACGTATTTTTATTCGCTCGACACAATAAGTTGTCCGGTCACAAAGTCCTATGGTTACTTGTTTGTGAAATGACAGGACTCTACACAATCTGATGGATTAGGTTTTAAAATTTCAAAAGTTGAGATTTATTTAACCTTCATATTCATAGAATGTCAATTGAAGAATGGTGCATTGTTTCTGTAATAACATGCAAAGCTGGCTTCCCTTAGTGAATCAAGCAATGACACACTCTCTTCATCTGCATTTATATTAAATTTGGGACAAAACTTACATAATGAATAACTGGGGTAAAACTGCTATAACAGCTATATATTATCCGCGAAAAGATGTTACAAATTATGTACTTATTTGTCTTGCCTCTTGAGGGAAAACATCAATGTTAACTGTCAACCGTTGGGTGTCATAACTTTTGCAACACAATTTAGGTAAGGTTCATTCATTTTAAAAGAATAAAGTACATGTTAATGAATGTTAAAATTAAAATAAGATGGATAACTCCAAGATATTTACCTGACAAGCTGGATAAACATTGTTGCAGGCATTTCTCATGTGACTTTCAGTTCAATGATTCAGTGTTGAACATCTGGGCGTATTGGCCTTCCTGAAAGACACCATTTGCACTTAAGATCCAATCGCATACACATCATTTAAATTCATATAAACTCAACTTAATCGGCACGTGACATGGGGTAAACATTAAGGTATGAAATCAAGTCAATCATACAAGAAACTTTATTTAAAGTCGGGTTTATGATAACAAGAAAGATAAGTTCAATGAGCTATTCTCTTACATGAATAACAAACAAACATAACATAAGCAAACTTAAACAGAAACTGGTGAACTGGAAATAAAAGTTCCTTTTTCATTAAGCTTGTCTATGAGGATCAAAGGGCAGGCAGTCAAATGCTTTTGGGATGATCATTAAAGCTGGACGGACATATTTGATCTCATCACGGGCTTTTTCCAAGGGTCATCCTTCACCCTCACAGTGTATTTTAACATATATGTGTTGTTCTGAAAGCTGTCAGGAGAGAATAAAAACATATATCAATGTGAATGATCAGTTGCTCATTAACGACCCGTTCGTTTAGCTCTTTTAATAATATAAAGCCTTATGGGTGTAGTTTTATCAATTTGGAGCTTGAATTTGAAATATTGGCAATTTTAAGACAATTTCAGTTGGGTTAAAACAATGGTAAGAGAGACATACTACACCGAATCAACCCCCTTGCCCCGTTTAGCAGGTATTTAGTCCAACCTGCAGCTAGTACCTCTTCCCCTAAAACTGCATTTTTGTCCTATGCTAATCACAGCGGTCAAAGGGAGATCACTGTTATATATTTATGTTTATACACTTATGATAAATTTTTATGATACAATAAATTGTAAAGCCTCAAACATCTTCTAAGCTGAGTTAACTACAAAGGAACCAAGGGTTATGAAATATATAAAGGATGACAAACAACACATCAATTATACAATGAAAACTACAGTGACAAGCCCTTTAGTCGAAACTTCAAATATAACCCAGCCCGCATTTACCCGTGTTTAAACCTAAACAGCCCAACAAGGATCAGAATACAATGTGCTGTTGTACTTCTTCTTCTTAATGCAAACATAATATCAATATGCCAGGCAAGTAAATGTTAGCCCTTATTGTTTTGATCCTTTGAAACAGTTTGAAATACATGTACCTCAAAAACAAAAATCTCTGAAATATCGTTGTTGCGCAGTCATGAAATTTGAAGTAGCCAGTGCCCAGACAAACTAGTTAACTAAAGGATATTTAACGATTACATATTTGCGGTATTGCAAAATACAAAAAAGAGCCTGACACGATTTGATCAATTATTAACAGTACGTCTATTGAAAATAAATTTAGTGTGTTTAATTAACAACTGTCCTGGCAAACACGTGTTTAGATACTCATATTGATGAAATCAAACTGCTGATCATTCTCGTTACATCTGACACAACTGGGATGCTGGTTTGACAAAGCCAAGGCCTTTTATATTTTGGTGTTATGTCTTCCCAATACTTTCTCATTGATCTGTCAATAACAAAACAATACAATTAAAACACTGTAGAATGTTTACAAATAAAGTTATTAAGAATTATAGATGTCTTACTGTACCAAATGTTTCTATCGGTTTTGTAACACATGTGTAATTTACTGTAATTTTCAATCTTTAATGCTACAGAGACACTTGTTTAAAGCAAAACTGTGGTTAAAATGAATTACTAAGAGATTTTTCTGTTGTTCTAATAATTGCTGGACATCACAGGATCACATCCTACAAGACAGAGCCCTTTGTAAGTTCTAGATCAGGGTTACATTATAGACCGTCTGCACGCATTGGCATACCTGAAAGAGAGGATTTGTACTTAAGTTTTAATCGCATTCATATCATGAAAATCCATATACACTTAGTTGAATATGAACGATGTGTAGGATATAAATTAGAAATAGGACATGAATCCTAACATTTAGCCTTTTGAGGTACATTTGGCAATTTGAAGGTTACATTAAATATCTAAGTGCTTTTAAAACATCTACTCTTTGGTTGAATGCATGTTCAAGGGGATATACTTCATCTACGTACCCTCATTTCTTTTTTTACTGCAACCAGTTCCTGCTTGTCCTTAAACTGCATAATATGACAATCACAGTGGTCAAAGGGAGACAACCACGATTATTTTTGGCATGTCGAATCTCGTCCATATTTTGATGTCGTGTCTCCAGCATTTCACCTACCAGTCTGTTAAAAAGAGCAACAATACTGTGTAAACTTTCACTTCACCTACGTACCCTCATTGCTTTTTTACTGCAACCATTTCCTAAACTACTAAAGGATATTTAAGGATTACATATTTGCGGTATTGCAAAAGACAAAACAAGATTCTGACAAGATTTGATCAATTAATAACAGTACGTCTATTTTCTGGTATCGCAGTTGCCTCCCTTATACTTATGTTTATGGTTGATCTGAAGATTAAACACAAGCCGGTATAGGTTGGGGGCTAAGATCTGACATTTGTGGGATTTTACAAACCAAAAAGCCGATGTTAAACTGACAACTGGTTAAATTGACGATTGAAACAACTTAGTGTAAACGTTCTTAAATAAGTAACTTTTTATATTAAACTCGTTTTACATGACTGCTAAACAAAAAGGGATAATGTGTTTTGTGATTGAATTTATAATGAAATTATCATCTTTAATATATGCCAATACATACGAGAAAACGACACACTGTATCCTTTACATTGAGGTCCCAAGTCATTTCCTGGAAGGATTGTGTTCTGGGTGGTCTGTCATTTATCAACAGCGCTGATTAATGGCTAAATAGACCACAGCTTGACATCAAACAGCTACACCTGAAGTAATATACATAATGTTACGAAATGTGAATATTATTGGTGCTGTTAATACATAAGACTCCTATTAGTTTGAGAATGACATAGGATACCACAAACTATAGGTAAGAACGTGGTGTTTTACCAATGTCAACATACAAATAGTTGGTTTATCCATTTACAAAACATGTGCATGATATGACTTACTTTATTTACTTAATCACCATTTCTATGTTCAACATTTTTAACCTGTAAGAGGAAACTGTAATTGAAAACATCCTATTACAAAGCAAGTGTGTTTTCCACTGAACTAAAAACTTTTTCCATACAAAGCCTAATTATTGTCATGGATTGGCCAATAGGGACCTTAAAATGTGAAGCCTACACACTATATTATAAATGTTAGTTATAACCTCAACCATTACCTGCTTTCCTCAAAATGTATATCATTAGTTCTACCACGGCCCTTGAGAGACATCTGTGTTTTATCTAGTTTATCGTAGTTTATCTAGCATACCAGATCCGTCAAAACTGTCAACAAAGTGTTCAGAAAATAACTGTCAAACATTCGAATGCAATTTTCTGTTTTTTTTGTGCAAGCAAGGCATCCACATTCAATGTACAATACTATAATATAGTACAGCCTTAATATAATGCTTTTATGATAATGTTAAAAAATCGGAGGGCGTCCGCAACAGATAATTTGTCTATGTACGTTTAGTCGAAAAATAGTATCGATCAGTTGTGATTATCATTTAAGTATGTTTTTCTATTTTGTAAAACAATTCTTCGGAAAACAATATTAAATATTAAACTACTTAACATCACTTTCAATCTTGAAATAAATGCTCATTGGTTACAAAGGGAATTTGTTTTATTAAGCAATTTAGATTTCATATCTTCAAACCAGGCCAGGAGCTTGCAGCATGAAGACTAATTGTTGAGTGTCGTTCATCTTATAGCACAGTAGTATCAAGTTTTATCTCACTCTTGCAATACTTTGCAAACACAACAGAACGTTTTATCTGCAAACTACATCTACCTTTGCTTCAGGTTCATGCCGGACAATCCCGAACCACACGCTGTCAGGACGCTCACCTTGTGACCTTCACATCAGACATTCAGTGATGTCTACTCGTTTCCAACTTAAAAAGGAAGTTTTTACTGCAAATCGAAAGAAACACCAATCTCCCGAGCAAATATCTACACTAAGTAAAACAGAACATGGTAATATATACTAGCGTATCGGAGAGGAATGAAGCAGTATCGAGCTTAAAAACGTTTCGGCAAGTGAATGGCACTCTCATTCCTATTATTGTTTGTAGTTTAAATGTGCAAAATCGGTTACATTAAATCCCCTCCCCGATTAATGTCGGTTCTTACTGTAATTATTTTCTCAAGCTGATGATAATTCAATGCATCAGAGGTGATGCCGGTTTCACTGATCATCAGCCTATCTTATTTCATTATTGCGTCTTTAGTATAACGCCACCATATATGTCTGTAAATAATTAGATATC
Source organism: Mya arenaria (assembly GCF_026914265.1). Classification (NCBI taxonomy): domain Eukaryota; kingdom Metazoa; phylum Mollusca; class Bivalvia; order Myida; family Myidae; genus Mya; species Mya arenaria. Next base: position 49,963,104 of record NC_069128.1, on the reverse strand, counting down.
AATCATTATATTCGATAAAGGCCTTTTCTAAAAAAACATAGAGCTGAACAGATTTCAGCTTTTTTTAAGTTCTGGTTTAACATCTTTATTTGATACAACAATACTAATACAGATAATTAGCTTTCGTTTTAAAACGATCAATTAATCCAGACTTGAAACGTTATTTGTATCAAATTACTACAGGTAAACATGGGAATATATTTTATATGTTAGCTCTCTCATCCAACATTTACCCCTTTCAAAATAGTATTTTAATAGTTGAAATAACGTATAGAATACTATAATTCGGATGTTCAGAATATGTACAGAGCAATGTTTGAGTCCATATATCTTGCCTTGATATCTACCTGTTGTTGTTATTAGCCACATCGTACCACAAAATGCCTCATGTGATCTCGAGCTCAGAGATTCGGTGTTGGGCGGATGCTCGTAACAGCCTATCGGAAAGAAAGCATTCGCTCAAGTTTAGCTGTTAGCTTTTTTTAAGTACATCACTGATGAATGCAAGCTTTAAATCACTCTGGCTTAAACTGGAATAAATAATGTTAATACAAGGTAGATTGCATTTTGTGTTAAAGCCCAGTGCATTTTATAAGCAGTATTTCATGAAATTTGTAATGTAATGGACAAACTTAAGTTTTTCATCAAAGATTCCCAAAGCAAAGAACCATCCTTTTGTTGACTTACTTATCTTAAGTCTTGATACTTCTGTAAACATGCTATTGACTTTACACCATCAGGTGACTAGGGCAGCCGTATTCGTAGTTCTGATATATTACCAATTTTAAAGACAAACGTGAAATGTATTTATATGCGTTACTGATTTGCTAGCTGAATAGTTCAAGGACAAAACACTAGCCACCTAGCAAACGTAATTTGTAACAACAACCAATACCTGCTTATCCTTTAGTTGCAGAATAGACTCGTTCAAGCGGTTTCAGGGATTCAACTACGTTGCCGTTTTGACATAACAAAAAGCAGTTATTATTCCAATTGTTGTGTCTATAGCAATCCACCTTATCGGTCTGTAAAAAAAAAATCAATTGAAATCGAAAGGTTTCACCAACAGTCATTTACAATTACCTTCAATGCATGAATGTTATATCTTTGAAATATCGAAAGCATGTGGACACAGATATATATTTCAACTTTTGGGTTTGTAACGTCAAATGAGTTCCATGCAACATTTAGATAACCTATCATAAGACAACAATATTAATACATAGTCGTTGTGGTATAATTTGAATCTAGATTAAACAGATATATCTGCCAAAACAGTTTACCATCTAGGGACAGATGGTGATTTACACAAATTGAATACAGACGAGGCAACTATTCTGTCTAGTTTCTGATTCTAGCCAAAGTGTCTGCCAAAAAAATATGTTTAATGATCGTCATGAAATGAACATGATTTAAATATAAAATGACATTACAAACTCTAGTGTTTTTCCATACACTGACTAATCCAAACACTAAAAAAACGTATACTCAATGAATTAGTCGGTCCTTTGAGCTTGCAGGATCGAATTCAACCTCTGTGTGTCTTTATCATTTTTAGTGAACTAGTATTAATATTTCTCTGAATCTTGTTTTTTATTATTCAACAATGATTGTACTTTTTAACTTCAAACGACATCTGCCTTTTCGTCTGGACCACATTTTGCCAGTAGGCGTCCCTTGTCATATAAGAATCAGGAATACAGTCAAGTCTGCTCGTATCCATCTTAAACAGAACGTTTTACTAGAAATAAAATCGAAACACACAACAAATTTAATAATAAACCAATTGAGGAACGTATAATATATACTGGATAAATCAGGAAACTTGCGTAATATTATCAATTATTTAAATATTAAGAGCAAGTCACCCAACAGTAAGCCATAATTGGTAGAAAACAAGCAGTATCGAGCTCAAGTTAAATGTCTAGAACGCAATTTGAAATAACACTGTCAATTATATCAAAAGTCAATTAGGCTACTGAATGTGCGAGTTTTAAAGTGCAAACATGGCTGCCTTACACACCTAACACACCTTAACCGATAAATATTGGTTCTTACTGTGTCAAATATGATATATGAAGCTGGTGATGATTATCTTTACTTGAGCAGTGATGCAGATTTCACTGATCCTAAGATTGTCGTATTCCGGTGTCGTGTCTTTAGTATTACGCCATATTTATCTGCCAGTAACAAAAACACCACTGAGAACTTTTAAATTCTGTTTAACAGACTCAGTTATAAGACATTATCTTCAATTTGAAATGATTTCCTCCCAAACAGTGCCTATTGCTGAACACAGCTTTCATCTTTTGTTTCAATACTAGATACAGAATTAATATCACAGATAATCAGAACATCTTGTCGGCCATTGGAGTATTTATTATAACTAGAACATAACCGTTAATGTGTAACAAATGACTACGGAAGACAGTGGAATATATTTCATCAAACACATGATCCTTATAATACATTTTTATAACTAAAATTATGCATAAAATACAGTGATTTTAGAGGCGTCTAGTTCAAATGAACATAACAATGGAGCAGTCCATATGAATTATCTAGCCTTCAAACGTTAAGCCCGTACTATACATACTTTTACATCTAATATTATGTATAATGTACTGTGTGTTTTACCAAGCCATCTACCTTCGATTCAGGTAACTGCCGGACAACCACTCAGGATCACATCCCACAAGAAATTGCCTCAGATAACCTAAGATACAGAGCTCCAGTGTGAGACGCGTGCACGTAACAGCCCATCTGAAAGAAGCCATTTGCCAATTTAAGTGACATTTTGTTTGAAATCCAAATATGAAAGAAACCCTTCTTTGACCATTTTGGAGGACATTTATCAGCTTTATAAAAAAAAAAAAAATACTTTTGCGCAAGTTATCGAAAAGAGCCCAAATATGTGACAATCAATATCTGTGTATCTCAAGTCTATCAATCAAAGGGAGAAAACTCCAGTTTGAGTTATAAATAGCCACTGCTGTTCACATTTAAATGTTGTGACTTACGCTTCCATTTTTAGTACATTTTAACAAAATTCGTTTAATGAATTGATATAATTGTTAAAATTGAACTTGTCATAGATAAGACAATTCAGATTAAGAAATGCCATTACTGATTAAGATAGATGCATCTTTTCTACATTGATTTAACCTGAGAAGAATACTGTGTCTTTAAAAGAATACAAATAACTCTTGAATATTCAAATATGATATAAATTGTATGTAAAGGTTTGAATATACACAATGACGCTGTGTACCAGCCAAAAAATGGAACATGTATGGGAAAAATCATTGTTTTGAAAGAAATGATACAATACAATGAACTAAAAGCATTTCGTTACCAATATTAGTTTGCTATTTCTAAAGACTGATGTTTTAAATTTTTAGATCACACGACTGTTGTTATTCTTTATTGGCTTTGAGACATTTAAACAGCCATATTGAAAGGCGTAAACAGTTGTTTCCGTGCCAACATAAGATCGTTTTAGCCAGGTGGATAGGAATAACACTTCTTCCTCTATACTTACGTTTTACACGTTCACACCCCATCATTTGTACAATGTCAGTCGATGTTTAGTCAGTTGTCGGAACACTTTAATGAACTAGCATCTTCTTTAAATCCGTTTGTTTTTTCATTCATCTGCCATTTAGTAAAACATATCTGAAAATCAATTCCTCACGGGTTTTCAAAATGTTGGGTTCATAATAATGCTTTTATAATTGACTCAAATGCGCGTATTTTGTGATGAAGATTATATCATTCAAAGTAAAAAGTTCTTTTAAATATCCTTTTTCATACATGTGAGGAATAGTACACCCATTGACACTCGACTCTATCTGAATATGGGTCACTGATGTATAGCTCCTTTAAAATTACTGCGGCACATTTTTGTTTTGACTGAGATCCCTATCACGGATGGTTAATAATGCTTACATACTGTAACGATAATAACATATCAGGTATCATGCCAATCATAATAGTGAACTTGAATAGTAAAATATTCCTTTGGTACCTAAGTTAAATACCCTAATATTTGTCCATGTGAAGAGTACGCTTATTGACACACACCTCTAAAAACTTGTTGAATTTTAAATTTAAAATATCGTCTTTACGTTATGTTATTTGGCTTTACTTTTATCAATTTCAGCTTAGTTTACAAAAACCTATATTCGGAATATTTTCGGAGGCTTTGTGTTTATTTTTATTTATTACTGTACTTGTACTGCGGTAACGTTCAAGCACTAAGAAATGATAATTATACTTTCATTTTCTCTTTCTGTAAATCAACATACTATAAAAAAAATTAAAAAAGAACTATTTCAGTTAAGTGGTCATATGAAGAGTAAAATAAGTAAGAGTCGTGCAGCCCCAACATCCCCGCTCATATCTTTGTAGATTACAACATCTTATTGTTTAACCCAAAGCGTTCAAATAGTAAATAAGTAGATTTAACAGGGGCTAGAGTTGCAATGATTCGCTCCGATGTATCGAACATCAGGTTTTAAACTCACTGATTCGATTCAATACAGCAACCCCAAATTTTGATTCGGTCCGCATATTAAGCATTTATGCCACAAAATTATCCGCATTCTAAACATGTCGACCTTTATTACGAGGCGTGCAATTGGTTGATAGTTAATCTGCCATCCAATTTTTTAAAAAGTTTCATGCTTACAAACCTGGTAACATGGCGTCCTCGTTAATGAAATTAATAACAAAACGATGTCATGTTATCGTCGTAAATGTTATCAACTGGTAGTGTCTGTGTTAAGTGTGTGTTCTTTTTTGGTTATATAACTTTGTAAACATGATGTTGAGTTAATACAATGTTGTTCTTGATAAAACATTATCCAAGTTTTTCATTGTTGCAATGATTTAACAATCTTTTAATATACAACTTAATATTAGATTGCTGCAATTGGTAAAAAATGAATGCATCGTATCGAAAATAATCGAATCAAAATGTTTGATATCGGAATCTAATCGAACTTTAAGTGATTCGTTACAGCTCTAACAGGGACTGCTTTAAAAGTAACTACCTAAGCTCGAGCACTGCGCAGCTTCAATTTATATGCAATTCATTATTATTCAAGAAGCAATGCAATATTTGGCAGTAGCGTGATGTATAACAATATTATTCATTCAAATTAAGTCCGTTTAATATACATTGACGAAGATGAACGAACTCGATATTGATATAACATGTTAAAGGGTTATCGTATTAAACAAACTATATTACTTACTTTACAATTGTGAAAAAACTGAACAATTATACAGCTTAATTCCGTATCTCGTACCTAAAAAATACGGTTTGGCGATGACGAAAATATCGAGCGCATAAATCGCTTTTTGAAGGAATTAAGGTGTCTGGCATTCACACGCTCAATATGACTTGTGAGTTTTTGTTTACAATATGGCTGTATATTCTCACACGCTTATCAACTAGCACGATATGTGTATGAATGGCTTTCATAGGAATAACAAGTCAAAATAACCAGTATTAACTCATGACAGAGAGAATACACGTGTGCTATAAAGTGCGCCTTTGGGAAGTCAACAAAACATAAATCTTGAGGGTTTTGACTTTTTGAGCACACTTTTGTTTTGGCATTACATGCAAACGCAATGTTACTGTTAGCAAAAAAATGTTGCCTTTTGTTATTGAAGTATGTCCATGTTATGAAAAATATTTTCAAAATTAATGAAATGTTGCAATATCAGATGCAGGCCCTAATTTCTGGAAACTTCTTAAAGCTAATCTCAATATGTTTGTGTTTCTGTATAATGCGTTATATTTTCTTCTTTAAGAGGTTTATAGAGGAATTATCATTATACTTATTACAGTAAACCATTTTTCATTGATCAAAATTGATTTTAGTATGTATTTTGGCTAATTGAAATAAGCTTCGTAAGCCTGTTAAGCTTAAGAAGTCTCGAGAAATCGGGGCCTGATGAATGACTTGTGATCATTGTGTGAAATGTCCATCATGTAGTGATATGATTGGAACAAAAGGTCCACAATATTAATAGGAAATTTCGTTACATAGAACAAAACGTCAAAGTTCGACATTCCTATGTCGTTTCAAAAGTTATAAACCATTCAACCAAACATACATAAATATATAAAGCAGTACTAATTGCCTTCCATCAGTACTTTAAGTACTTTGATTTTGCCTGGTGCGCTTTTTTCAGTAACACAGTTGTAAGATCAAGAAATTGGCATGCAATGAAGGTGATTCACTAGTCAAGACAGCTTAATTCTAATAAGTTTTTGAACACATTATATTAGGAAACCCATATCTACTCTGCTCTAATGCCTTCCTTGTTAATATTTGATAAGCGCTCAAATGGAATAGTTGTTTTGCATCGTCCATATACGTGCGTGCTCTTATACCTGGTAATTGATATGTGTTTAATACATGTCGGCATAGTAGTTTTTAGCTGCTGTTGTTATCTGTATGATTGAAATATCGCAACCTGTTCTAAATATGTCACAACTTTTAACTAGGGACAAGATGACATTGTCTTAGTGTGATTGTTTTCCCTCCCATCGTTATCCAACTTCATTTTCATGCTCCTATAGATATAAAAATGTATTGATTAAAAGTATATATTTCAATAATGTCTTGCATCACGATGAGTTAACAACATATAGTATATCAATACGAAATCAATGTTACAGGATGACAGCATATCCTCGACTGTCAGTTAAAATAGCACAAGGTCTACTCGTTTCATCATTCCAATTCAAAGTGCGACGTATAAAGTATTACCTTAGACGTAAGTTTCGAATGGTCCTGGACATTGCCTTGTGCATTACAGCGGATGTTACACTGGAAATTGCCACATACGTGCCTTTTGTTAAACATGGGCGTTGTCTTGGGAATGTCCCACGACGTCGCCATGTTGCTTTACAATTTGCTCTAGACGTTGCTGTAAACATTTAACATGGGTGTTGCCTAGTGAGCTGCCCAGGGCGTCGCCCGTTGCATAAAACGGGGCATTGCCTTTGGAAATGTTCCAGCCATAGTCATACATATAGCCCTGGACATTGCCATGTATATCACTTTCGGAGTTGCCGTGGACTCTGTTTCACACGTGGTTATGTATATAACGTTTGGCATAGCATTGTGAATTGCCCCCATCGTTGTCATGTATATATAATTGAATATTACCATTAGCATTGTGAAGGGCGTCTTGGGAGAATGCGATGTATGTAGCCCTGGGAGTTGCTGAAGGAGCTGCCCCGGACGTTGTCATTACTCATACGATGTGTTTCTTTAGGAATCGCCTCGGACCGACTTTGTCAAAAAACAACGCCTGTGTTGCCTCAAACGTTTCCATGTATACTACCCCGGGTGTTTTCGTAGGTGAAGCAACTTATGTTGTTCTGTATATAACCGTGCATGTTGCATTTAGAACGTTCCATCGACACTGCCCTCTTTAAATCCTTAAGAAGTGTATTGGTAATTGTCCTAGCCGTTAGCATGTAAAAACCGTTGCTTGTTTAGACATTTCGCTGCGTATAACCTTTGGGTTGCCTTGGGATTAGCCACAAACCATTTCCATCAACATGAAGCCTGACGGTGCTTTGGGAATCGCCCCTGAGTTTAATGTGTTAATATTGCATTCTTTAATGTTGCCTAAGCAATTGTCCGATGGCGTTGCCATGCGTATAACAATAAACGGTTCACTGTAGATAACCCTAGGTGTTGCCTTTTCTGTAGTTGTTCACATAAGTATTGCAATTTATCGCCAATTCTATATGCCTTTCACAAACAAGGCTAGTTAAAAAAAATCCTTCATTACCATTGATAAGACAGACTTTTTATAGTGTACCAACTTTACCAACATTGTTCGTAGTCTCGGGGCTACCTTAATTCCTTAAAATAGGCCGTTTTGAAAGGCAAGCCCAACAAACTAGTATTTTATGTTAAGGGAAGGAACTCTAGGATTTAAAACGGTAATTAGCATCGAAGAGTTCCTTTACATGTGTTTACTTGACATACACACATACACCTATAACTAAATGCAAAATCGACTAAGATAACAACAAATAAGACATATTTCTTGAAATTGCACAGTGGTAAAATAATGAACATCATAATGACAAATGGTAAAACGAAAAGAAAGTGATAATTGATCAATTATTATTAGTATCAAACTTATCATCAAAGGTCACATTTATGTAGTAGTATTCCATGTTCGGTCGTAACCCTGACTTTACTAAACATAGTTCGGCCTGTACAGTAGTGTCCCTTTCTTTCAGCTGAAGTTTTGGTTAATGGCAGCTAGATTATAATTCTATGATAACTATTTAAAATTGTGTCATGAAGACAGTTTAGAGAACGTATAATTTTATTCAACGAAACGGATTATTAATCTTAACGATAGTTGGAATCAATACCTCTGCTAAACTGGATTCACGATGTACTCATATTGATACATACATGTATAATGTTTGTTGTCGTGTATGCTTCTTGTGCGTGCGTAGTTTAAAACCTGGTAATTGAGTGGTGTGCAATGAAACTGGCATATAAGGGTTTAGCCGATATCGCTCTTTATAAGGTTTAAATGTTGCCATTTGTTTAAAATGTATCACAATGTTGTATCCACTGCCAATACTATTTGTCTGAGTGTGATATGCTCACTGCCCACAGTTATTCAACTGTGATTACAACGGAAATTGTGTAGTTTCCATTAGTTCAATCTTGTTCCTAATTTGTGTTCAATTTTATTTATTTTATTTTAAAATAATAATTAATTAGATTAAACTTAGTTCAAATTAAACATGATTTACTTGTATAGTATATATAGTAGTGTCCCTTTCTTGAAAAACATTGCGAGGGTAGATAGAACGGTAGCTAAGCCATCAGTTAAGGAAATTAATAAGGTGCATTTTAGTTGGTTACTTATCCAGGTGAATAAATACACGCTTTCCAACAAAAAAGGCATTTTCCAGCAGCTGCATATGTGATTTTGTTTAGATTCATTCCCAAAAGGCTCAATTATACCTGTGTTTTATATAAAGGGAAGAAACTCTTTAATCTAAAAGAGGATTCAGCTAAAAAAGTTGCTTTACCTTTGTTTACTTGTCATCCATACTAATTGCTATAAATAAATGCAACAAAAACAAAGAACAAAACCAATAAGACACATTTTGACATATATCGGCACAAGAATAAACACCTAAATGGCATATTGCCGAACGAAAGAAAGTGATCATTGATGTATACAGTTTTATTGTTCACGCAAAACATACAGTATGAGAAAAGATATAAATACATGTTATGCAGAGTACATATGTACTAAAGTATAAATATAGGGCGTTCAACCAGGCTATAAGCGTTCTAAATACATCTAATTTATTCAAACAAGATACATATTCAGATTAATTAACAGTTCAATTAATATTTAGTGCAAGCCATGTAAGATTTACAGTGTTTTACATATTGCCATGACAAATTTGCCATTCATTAGGTCATTCTCGTTCATAATACATGAAAATCCAAGAATATGTTCAATATTTCTGTTTACATAGTTCAATAATCTACGCTCAATTATTTAACACATGTATAAAATATTGTAATTTTGAAATATTTCATAATACAGAGGCAGTTGATTGAAGCAATTCTTTGACCAAAATGAATTACTATTATTATTATAAATGCTGGACATAATAGGATGAAATCCTTCCAGCTAAAGTCTTTTGTAACCTCCAGATTAGTATTGCAGTGTGGACCGTGTGCACGTATTGACATATCTGAAAGAGAACATTTGTATTATTGATTCATTCGCAAGACACAGTTAACTATCCGGTCTCAGAGTCCTATGGTTACTTGTGGTTACTTGTTTGAGAAATGTCAGGACTCAACACCATCTGATGGATAAGGTTTCAAAATTGCGATTTATTTAACCTTAATATTCATAGAATGTCTATTGAAGATGGGTGCATTGTTTCAGTATGAACATGCAAGGCTACGTCAATTGGCTTACCGCAGTATATCAATTAAGTAATGACACACTCTGTTCATCTGCATTTGAAATAAATTTTGGACAAAACTTATATAATGAATACCTGGGGTAAAACTGCCATAACAGCTTTATTGTCTTGCCTCTTTAGGGAAAATATCAATGTCAATTGTCAACCGTCATAACTTTTGCACAATTTAGCTAAGGTTTCTTCATTTTTATAGAAAAATGTTAAAAATTAAAGGACAGCTCCATGATATTAACCTGACAACCAAGAACAACATCATTACAGGAATTTCTCATGTGACCTCAAGATGAGTGATTCAGTGTTGAATATCGGAGCAAATTGGCCTTCCTGAAAGAGACCATTTGCACTTATGAACCAATCGCAAACACACCATTTAAATTTATATAAACTTAATTTAATAGGTACGTGGAATAAGGTAAAACATTTAGGTATGAAATCAAGTCCATCATACAAGAAACTTTATATAAAGTCGGGTATATGATAACAAGAAACATAAGCTCAATGAGCTATTCTCTGGCATTAATAACAAACATACATAACATAATTGAACTTAAAAATAAACTGGTGAACTGTAAATAAAAGTTCCCGTGGCTAAAATACTATTTTCATTAAGCTTGTCTAAGATGAGATCATAGGGCAGGCAGTCAAATGCTTTTGAGAGGACCATTAAAGCTAGGGCGACATATTTGATCTCATCAACGGCTTTTTCCAAGGGTCATCCACTACCCTCACGGGGTATTTTAACATATATATGTTGTTATGAAAGCTGTCATAAAAGCAGAATGAAAACATATATCAATATGAATAATGATCAGTTGATCATTAATGACCCGTTCATATAGCTCGTAAATAACATCAAGCCTTTTAGGTGTATTTTCATCAATTTCGAGCTTAAATTTAAAATACTGGCAATTTTAAGACAATTTCAGTTTGATTAAAACAATGTTAAGAGAGATACACTACATCGAATCAACCCCCTTGCCCGGTTTAGCAGGTATTTAGTCCTTACTGCAACTAGTACCTGCTTGCCCAAAAACTGCAGGTTTGCCCTATTCTTTTTACAGCGGTCAAAGAGAGACAACTGTTATATTTTTTGATGAATCCAATGTCGTTAACAATTTGGTGTTGTGTCTCCGGCATATCACATACCAGTTTGTCAAAAAAGCAACAATTATGTGAAATCTTTAATGATATTTTACTATTTTAATCATGTACTATTGTCTCGAATATGATAAACGGTCGTCTCCAAAAGTTATCTGCAGCCTAACATAAAGACGACACAACAATAAAATTAAATTTGATAAAGACTAGACAAAAATAAACATAACATTGATAAGCCCAATATACTTGAATAGTCTTCAATTAGATGTTGCTACAATACAAACATGCATTAATCTGCAATCAAATATAACGAAATCTGTTATCGATAAAGACACATACTTACGAAAGGTGTTCACAAACTCATTAAACGAAATATTGCCATTAGGTCAAAGGTTTTCATAAAATAAAAGCAAAGTAGGTGTGTTTGGCAATTCCCTCTGTCAATTCCTTCTCCTTCAGTAGGAGGTTGCTTACCTGATACTTCAATATGACATTTTCCGTAAACAATACATCATTTCAGCAATAAAGACAATTCTAAACAACTGTGTTCACCTTAACCCCATGATTAACCAATAGACAAATGACATATGGCTATAATGGCTCAACAAGTAAGTGTTTTGAAATAAGTCGTTACCCACATGTATCACATGTATCTAGATATCTACCTGTGATTCTGGATATTCATCGGACAAAAAAGGCCATATCCTGCTAGGAATAATCACATGTGACCTCCAGATCACGAATTTAGTGGAAAAGTAATATTCCTCTTTCTGAAAGAGAAATATGCACTTACGATTAAGTTTTATACACAATAAATTGTTTAGCCTCAATAATCTTCTAAGCGAAGTTAACTACAAAGGAACTAAGGGTTAGAGAATCTATTAAGGATGAGAAACAACACATCAATTATACAATTAAAACAACAGTGACAAGCCCAGAAGTCGAAAATTCAAATATAAGTCAGCCCGCATTTACCCGTTTTTAAACCCAAACCCGAACTAGATCAGAGGGCAATGTTCTGTTTTCTTCTTAATGCAAACAAAATATCAACATGCAAGGCAAGTAAATGTGGGCCTTTATTGTTTTGATCCCCTGAATCAGTTTGGCATACCTCAAAGTTTGGGGTAAGATCTGACTATTTTAGTGTTAATTTACAAACCATAATGCCAACATATTGAATTGAGGATTGAAACTACTAAGTACAATATATTTACTCTTATAAGTAACTTTTATATGTTACAACGAGTACATGACTGCTTAATGTAAAAAAAATAATGTTTCATGCAATTGTATCTTTAATGCAAGTATCATCTATCAGATATGCCAATACAAGTGGACGACTTACACTGAATCCCTAACACTGAGGTCACATTAAGCACTTCCTGGAAGTGTGGTGTTCTGGATGGTCTGGCATTTACCAACAATGCTGATAGATGGCTAAGTAGACCACAACTTGACATCATTCAGCTACACCTGAAGTAATATACATAATGTTCACGAAACGTTAATTGTATTGGTGTTGTTAGTACATAAGTATTCCCATTGGTTTTAGAATGACATAAGACACCAGGAAATATATGTCAGTATTTCCTATGTCAAATAGACAAATAGTTTATACATTTACAAAACAAGTGTATGTTATACCTTTCTTTATTCATTTGGTCACCATATCCATGTTCCGCATTTATAACCTTTAAGAAGAAACTCGGTCCTAAAAAGAAATAAAAAAAACAGTAACACAAAACAAATCATTCCAAACAAGTGTTTTCCACTGAACAAAAAAGCTTTCCCTCACAAAGCTTAATCTTTGTCACGGATTAGCCAAAACGGATAAATCAAACCGTTTTTGTTTTGTAAAATATTACAAGCAGAAACTGTCTTGGTTAAAAGAGAAAATTCAGGTTGGTTCAAATGATCAATTCAGATATATCTTAAATGTTCCATATATTTAACCTATAAGAGGAATATATGTTCAAAAAGAATCAGGACATAACAGTAACACAAAGCAGGTGTTTTTAACTTAACCCTACTCATTTCTCATACAAAGCCTGATCTTTGTCATGTTTAAGCCAAAAACGTCATTAAAAAGCCAATCCTACACACTTTATTTTAAATGTAAGATATAATCTCAAACATTACCTGCATTTCTCAAAATGTAAATCATCAGTTAAACACCAGTCAGCGAAAGCAGAATCCAGGCTTGTCAAAGTCCGAGGTAGTTTATTCGGCATACCGCCTCATCTGAATGTCAATTGAAAAACTGCCAATGTTTTATAAATTCAGTTATTAAACATGGCGTTTATTAAGAAAATATTCTCTCAGCACAAGTGCAAGTAGCTGAAGCAAGTCAACTTCTGAATCTACAGGCAAAAATAAAAACAAGACAATACTGATAGTAATGATATTAAAATTTTCTTTAAGATTCAGCTTTTCGATTGTTGAATGAGAGAAGTAATATTAAAATTACTCAAGTCAACAAAGACATTTATTTTTCAATTCTTCCATCCGACATTTATAAGTTATTAACCAAATCCGTACAAACTGTCACCGAGAGTTCACAAAATCACTGTCAAACATCCGAATACAATATTCTGTTTTTCTTCAGATGTTTATGCAAGCAAGGCACCGACACTGTAATTTGAGTCAGTTGTCATAATCATTTAAGTATGTTTTTCATTTGTGATAAACCAATCATATATCAAACTACTAAACTGCACTTTCAATCTTGATATAAATGCCCATTTGTTTAAAACAGAATTTGTTATGCAAAGCAAATAAAATTTCATATCTTCAAAAGGCCTTGAGCTTGCAGGATGAATACTTATGTGCAAAACTGATATGAAGATTTTTTGAGTGTCGTTTATCTTTTATCTCAATATTGAACTATTTTGCAACCATAACTCTCAGTTTTAATAGCAAACTACATCTACCTTCCCTTCAGGTGCAAGCCGGACAACCCTGGACCACATGCTGCCAGAAAGCGCCATTGGGCCCTTCCGAACAGGAATTCAGTGTTGACTGTCGTTTCTATCTTAAATAGAAAGTTGTTACTGCAAATGCTATCGAGAAACACACTTATCTCCCAATCAAATATATAAACTTAGTGAAATAGAACGTTGAAGTATTGTATATTCTGTGGAAACAGGCGTAGAATTATGGATATTTTAAGGAACATGACACCCTACAAGAAGCCGATATTGCTGGGAAGCAAGCAGTATCGAGCAAAAATAAAATGTTTCGGCAAGTATTAAATGGGTAAGTGGTTGTGCTAATACAGTTTGCAGATAAATTGTGCAAAATGGCTACACTACAAACCACCTCCCTGATAATTGTCGTTTCTCACTATATCCATTTCCTCAAGCTAAAGATGATTTTCTACATGAGCAGTGATGACGGTTGCACTGATCCTCAGTTGATCGTATTCGAATGCTGTGTCTTAAAATACCTTCATAATTTCCTGCCAATAAAATCGGTTATTAGTTATTAATCATTTTATTCGATCAAAAATCCTTTTCTCAAAAATAGTGCATATATCTGGTTCAATAGCTTTATATAAAGGGGATACAACAACGATATTACAGATATTAAGCTAACCGATTTTAAACCAGACATAAGGGTATTTATCATAGCAAAAACATCATCCAGACTTTACAAGACATTTGCATCAAATTATTACAGGTAAAAATTGGAAAATATTATTTCATTATTTCTTACATACGTTTTACCCCTTACTACACATTATGCATAAAAATAATAATATCTGAGCTTGAGATCATATGAGACATATTCTGGTCGGATGTGGCCAATAACAACAACAGGTAGACATCAAGGTAAGATATATGGACTTCATTCAGTATTGCTTTGCACAGATTCGGAAATTTTATTATTATTTCCATACAGTCTTAATAGTTCTATACACTCTTAGCACTATTAAGTATACCAATAATGAATGTAAGCTTTAAAGCACTTAACTCGGGATAAAACTGGAGACAAAATGGTACACAAGGTGGATTTTGTTTTAAATCCTGAGCCTGTTAAAGGGAGTATTTTATTTAAATAATATTTAATGCAATATACACGATACAATTTGTCGTCAAAGATTTAAAATGCAAAGAACAATCCCAATGTCCATTTACTTATCTTGACACTTGACACTTCAGTAAAAATGCTGTTGACTTAATACTTTCAAATGACAAGCACATACGTATATCTAGGTCTGAAATATATCCAAGTTTATATACAAACGTCCTGTCTTGTTCTATTATTAAAATTCGTTACTGAGTTGCTAGCTGAATAGACCAAAGACAAAATACTAACGTATAATATATACTGAGTAAAGAAGAAAACTTGCGTAATATTATCAATTATTTAAATATTGTGAGCAGGACACCCAACAGTAAGCTATTGTTGGCAGATATCAAGCAGCTCAAGAACAATGTCTTTGCAATTTCAAATAGTAGTGTAAATTATATCAAAAGTAAAACATGCAACTGAATGTGCGAGCTTTAATGTGCAAAATGGTCGCCTTACAAACCTAATCTGATAATCATCGGTTCTTACTGTGTCCAATATCATACAAGAAGCTGATGATGATTCTCTGTACTTGAGCAGTGATACAGGTTTAAATGATCATCAGCTTGTCGTATTCCGGTGTCGTGTCTCAAGTATTACGCGATATATATCTGCCTGTCAATAAAAAACATTTTAAACATGTTTAACAAACTCAGTTATATAAAATGATTACCTCTCAAACAGTGCAAATTGCTGAACACAGCGTTCATCTTTTGTTCCAATTCCAGATACAGAATTAATCTTACAGATAATCAGAATATTTTGTCGGCCATTGGAGTATTTATTATAACTAGAACATAACCACATTATATCATAAATGTGTATCAAATGACTACAGAAAATAGTGGAATATATTTAATCAAACATATGCCCCATTATCATACATTATTTTTATAACTTAAATTATGTATAACATACAGTTATTTTAGAAGCTCCTTATTCATATAAACGTCACAAGTGTGCAGTCCATATAAATGTTTAGCCCGTACTATACACATTTTTACATCTAATATTATGTTTAAATTACTGTAATTTTAAATGCTTCAAATACTTCGGTCTATATGCTTTACCTAGCCATCTACCTTCGATTCTGGTAACTGCCGGACAACCACTCAGGATCACATCCCACAAGAAAGTGCCTCAGATAACCGAAGGTACAGAGTACCAGTATGATACGAGTGCACGTATTAGGCCATCTGAAAGGAGCCATTCGCCAATTTAAGTGACATTTGTTTGAAATCCAATTACGTAAAAAACACTTCATCGATCATTTTGGTGGACATTTAACAGCTTGAAAACAGAAAAAACTATACTTTTGCGCAAGCTATCGAAAAGAGCCCAAATATGTGACAATCAATATCTGTGTATCTAAAGTATATCAATCAAAGGGAGAAAACTCCAATTTGAGTCATAAATAGCTACTGCTGTCCACATTTAAATGTTGCGACTTACGCTTGAAAAGTCCATTTTTACAAAATTCGTTTAATGAATTAAAATATTTGTTAAAATTGAACTTGTCATAGATAAGATTATTCAGATTAGGAAACGCCAATACTGATCGATACATATTTTCCTGCATTTTTACCTGAGAAAGAACTGCGTTTAATTACGAATAATTCTTGAATATTCAAATATGATTTAAATTGTATGTGAAGGTTTGAATTTACACAAGGACGCAGTGTACAAGGCGAAAAATGGTCCATATATGGGACGAATCATTGTTTTAAAATAACTTCTAAAAATCAACGAACCAAGAGCATTTCGTTACCAATATAAGTTTGCTGTTTTAAAAGAATGATGTTTTAAAATTATAGATCCCACGAATGTGTTTATTCTTTGTTGGCTTTGTGACATTTAAACAGACATGTTGAAAGGCGTAAACATTTGTTTTCGTTCAAACAAAATAGTAAGTTAAGCCAGGTGGATAGGATTTTCCCTTCCGTCTCTAAACTTACGTTATACACGTTCACTCCTCATCATTTGTAAAATATCATTCGACGTTTAGTCCGTTGTCGGAACACTATTAATAAACTAGCATATTATTTAAATCCGTTTAAATCCGTTTAAATCCGTTTTTTTTATCATCTGTCATTTAACAAAGCATAGCTGAAAATTAATTCCTCATGGGTTCTTAAAATGTTGGTTTCATAATTATATTAACTCCAATGCGCGTATTTTGTGCTGAAAATTTTCTCAATCAAAATAAAGGTTATTTAAATACCCCAATACATGTAAGGAATAGTACACCTTATGACACTCGACTCTATCTGAATGTGGGTCACTGATGTATAGCTCCTTTACAATTACTGCGCCATATGTTTGTTTTGACGGGGATCTCTTTCACGGGTGGTTAGTAATGTTTTCATTCTGTAACGTTAATAACATATCAGGTATCATTGCAATCAAATTAACGGCTAAAATAGTAAAATGTCCTTTCAGTACATGAGTTAAATAACCCAGTGTTTGTCCATTTGGAAATACTGGCTGAATTGAAATTAAAATATCATTCTCCTTTTGTTATATGGAGTTTCATTTCCTTCAAATCCAGCATCGTTTACCAAAACCCATATCCGGAATACTTTTCGAGGCACAGGCGATGAATGTGTTTAAAATATATCACTGGGCTTGCAGTTAAAGCCCAAAGGATTAAGTCACAAAAAGGAGCTATTCTAGCTTAGCGGTCATATGAAGAGTTAAATAAGCAAAAGTTAAGCTAAACACATTAGTCGGATTATAAGCATTCGGCCCATGTTTGCTTAAGATACATTTTACTGCAGAAGTCCATTTCTATCTGCAATTTGAGTAGTTCGCACTTAATAACTTTAGAGAATGGTATCTGGTAAATGAAATCATTCTTAAGTAACAAAACAATGACAAATACAACAAGTTATCATATTTTCAACGTTTAAATCACTGAACATTTGATTACACTGGAATTTATTATGCTACACTAGGTAGATTTCATTTTTTTAAATTCCAGTAGATGTAAAAAGGTATTATTGCATTGATATTCCATAGATTAAAACTGTTATTTAATGTAAAAGACACATTGCAGTGAGTCATCAATTATTATAAATGCACAGAACATTTCCTTTATTGACATACTTATCTGGAAACTTACTATTGGGAGAATGTTGATATACACCATTAGATAACTAAGACAACCGCATTGGAAAGTCCGAGATTTGCCCAACTCAAAAGGCACCCAGCTATTTGGTTGAAAACAAGACAGTTAACATTTGGAGATTTTATTTCCAACATACCACCTTATCGGCCTGTTAATAAAAGCAAGCACCAAAGATACTACTATTGTAGCAAGGTACAGTTTTAATTAGAAAGATAACTCTTGGTAAAAATGCTAGTTGGTTTATCAAGCAAAATCTCCCTTTGATTATGGTTGTTAAACACCAATGATTTTGCTGGAAAATAGTCATATGATCACTGGTTTTCATTGTGTGTAAAAATTGAATCATCAGGTCAGACAAGTTTTATTTTTTTTATGTTTGTTATGTGATAATTCACACACAAGGGTCAGTATTTGTTTGCATGTGTTGTATTTTGTATTTGTAATGTTTTGGCATTTTTTGGAATGATTTATAGTTTAATCGGCTGTATTTATTTAGTTTGTTTCATAATTTCAGTTCAGAGTTGCTCTTTTTAGTAAAAATCCATAACACATGACTTTTTTGTATGTTTAGTTTACAGCTAATAATCAGCATTTCAATAACAAAGACACCGTATGTGTGTGTGTGCGTGTGTGCATGTGTGCGTGCGTGCGTGTGTGCGTGCGTGCTTGCATGCGTGCGTGCGTGTGTTTATGTGTATGTGCGTGCGTGCGTGCATGTGTGCGTGCGTGCGTGAGAGAGAGAGAGAGAGAGGGAGAGAGAGAGAGAGAGAGAGAGAGAGAGAGAGAGAGAGAGAGCGGTTTAAAAGAGTTCAATTCCTTAAATTGGTAAGATCATTGTGAGGTGATGTTTTGTGTGTATGATATTTTTTTTGTGATCATTTGTCATATATGTATGTTTCAGGCATTTAATTAAATCTGCCGTTGAAGAGGATTAAAATGTGTTATCTAATACCTTGAACTTCACACTATCAAAATCGTTCACAAGCTCAGTCATTTACCATTGACGTTAGTGTGAGAAAGTCATGTCTCCAAACTATTACAAGCAGTTGGACACCGGCTAAGAGCATTTTGACCAGAGTTATAAGTGTAAGCAATACTATTGCAATTGTAATTTAACTGAAAAAAACAGCTATGTTTCCACGAATCAAAGTTTCAACTGGAGCTTTCATGATTAAATTATTTTGGTTGTCGAATATAATTCCAGCAGAAATAGAAGTATTTTCATCTCAGTTTGTAATATAATGCAACAATGACTTTATTTTTATTGGAAACGACATTTACCTTTGCTTCTGGCTCATGCAGGATAACCAAAGACGGCCTTCTACAAGGTCGCCCGTTGAGACCTACAGATCAGAAGTTTCCGTGCTGTCTGCATATATCCATCTTTAATGTATAATTTTTACTGAAACTGCAATGAGAAGACAATATAATTTCCTAAACAAATTTATTAACTTAGTTGATCAGAATAGTAACGTAGAATTATGAATCAAGAAAGGGCAGGAATCACAGCCAATACTGGTGAAAATAAAGCAGAACCGAGCAAAATATGATACCTAGGTAATTTTGAATGGAATTGTCAAGTTGGTCAAAATCTTTATAATCTGCACAAATGACTATACTACTGTTGTTATTCGAAAAACCTCGAAATGCAGGTTTTTAAAGCAATGCTGCGGTCCATATGCTTTTCACGGCCATCCACCTGTGATTAAGTAAATGTCTAATACTCAGGATTTCATTATTCAAGGTAGTGGCAAATGCGATGTCAAGTGTTTGGATTCAGGTTGGAATGATTTCTCTTACTCGTATTGGTTCTCCCTGACACAATGAAAACACGTTAATTAAACCTATTTCGTGCACGTTTAGCAGGTTCATGCTTTAGAAAATAAAATATTTGGGGCCAGAGTACCTAAGAAAAGTTTCTTGAAAGGGATGTTAGCAGTTTCAAGATTAAATGAAATATAGTTGTTGTTTTGAATGGGACCGGTTATTTGGTAAAAAGTCTGTGAATGCATATGAACTGATAATTTTCAGCCAGTCGCGAGCTGAAATATGCTGACCTAGCTTCACTACAATATCCTTCAAATGTTATAAGCTATAAATGTTGTATCTGCTTATCATTAGTTTAACATCAACCAAAGGGAGGCAACAGCTGTATCGTGTTGACAGATCCTAGGCTGGTCGCATTTCGATATAGTTTCTTTAGCATGCAACCCGATCTGCAACATAAAAGCAAAGCTTCCATCCGATATATAGGGTATATGGCGACAGGACGCTCATCGCACGTCCTGTATCACGTCGAGTTTGATGTGTTAACGTGTATCCGTCAGTCGAGACGGATGCATGTTCATTAACCAAATAGGATGTCATACATGTCGTCAGTTGACGTCCTATCGTAATATTCTTTGTATTGTATGTCGCCTTTGATTATCTTAATGTTTAATCGCACAGCTTTTAATTTAAAAAAAAAGAAACTGAACTTTACCCGACATTTTCGGAAAGTTCAATGTCGGAAATTACATCTTAAATCAATTGTCTTAATGATTTGGGTAAAAGCCAATCATTAACTTGATTAAGATCACGTAAATGTATAGAAACTTTATACATTAAAGTATCGTTGAAAACTACATTTTTTGAATGTTTGAAATAATATATTAATCAGTTGTGAAACTTACAGATTATTACAAGAATGCATTGTGTACAGCAATAAATGATACTAATATAGAAATAAACATTGTTTTGAACAAACTACATTATGCATAAAACTACATGAGAACATTTCGCTGGAGGCATTCTCCTGATCAAGTGCTTTGAGTATGTTTGAGACATAGAGGCATGTTTCTCCAAACACAGTAATCGTTTAATATCTGGCTAAAGGTCTTTTCCCTGTCGGTTTTATTGTATGTTTATGGAATTTAATAGTGATGTACATGTTTATACTGTAATTGATTGTTGTAATATGTAAACATCATAATAACTATAGGGCTCAAATAAAGAGTAAATATATATTTTTTTTAAAGAATGACGTTACCACAAAAACTACAAAAAATATTAAATAGGCAGGTAGATTTGCATAATTCTTTATTATCTTAACTTACTTTTTTCAAAACAACACGTTTAAGATTATTCCTTCATTTCTAATCATCTGTATAAGTTTTTGTGCATGTCTTTTTAATCCAGCTATTTAATTTAAATCTGATTCAAATTCATTGCGTCTGCAAATTAGCAAGTCTTACTAAAGTTAAGTTCCTCACGATTTCTCAAAAGTTTGTATTCAAATTGATATTAACTCAAAACTAATGAGCGTGTCCTTTGCTGAATTAAAAAAAAACACTTCCTTTTAACTCTATTCTCACTTCATGAGAAGTAAACACTCGACTCTATAGTCGATGATCAATAGCTTCTTTATAAATAATGCACATTATTTTGTGTTAACGGGTTTCTCTTACACATCCGTGACCTTACCATGCGGTAAACATATAAAAATATCTTGATTCCGGAAGGAAAATTAAAACGCTTCAAAATACAATTTTATTTAGCTTTGAGGAACAATGTTTTTCAAGAGTTAAATAAACTCCTTTCCAATATGCTATGGTGTTATTAGGATGTCAATATTTAACAAAGGAATTCTTTTCAGGTGTCAATTAGATGTGTATACTTGTGCCGTTGTACACACTCAAAATAAATGTCTAAATTAGTTGTATCCTTAGTCTAGTTTTCATTTATTTATTTCTTTAAAAGTGGATGCCATGTAAACACAAGTTAAAGAACTCTTCGAAGCTGAATACCATTTTAGATCCTAGAGTTTCTTCCCTTGATATACTATAAAATATGTTTAGCTGGCCTTGCACCACGGCGTATTTAAGTACTGGCGCTAGTCTCGGGACTTCGTACAATCGTTGTAAAGAAGGTGCATTTTTGAATACATTTATCAATATTGCAATTTAATAGGTATAACCCAGGGTTATAAAATGGCAATGTCCGGAGCAATCCGTAAGGCAACATTCACGGTTATTTACATGACATTTTTAGGGGCAATTCCCAAGGCAACGCTTAGGTTTAAATGGAAGGCAAAGTTTGTTGCACATCCCAAGACAATCTCCAAGGTTATACGCATCGCAATGATCTGGTTTATATACATGGCAAGGTCTATGGGAAATCGAAAAGCAACACTCAGGGTTTATGCCAATCAAGCACATAATCAACAAACTCGTAATGTACAAACCAACACAGACGGACCGCACATGCATCAACATATATTTAGAGTACCGCTTTAAAAAATAACCGCAATAACAAAGGGTAGTTCTCGTTGCTGTGTAGGAAGATACAGGAATAAAAGAAAACAATGTTTGGGGATTTTCAACGAGTGGTG
Organism: Mya arenaria; assembly: GCF_026914265.1. NCBI lineage: Eukaryota > Metazoa > Mollusca > Bivalvia > Myida > Myidae > Mya > Mya arenaria. Next base: position 49,940,421 of record NC_069128.1, on the reverse strand, counting down.
ATAGAAAAATGCCTTCAAAAACACCAGCGTGTGCACAGTTAGGATGCTACTAACAAACTGAATACTTTGGCGAACATATACACCTACTCGTCACAAGATAACAGTGCTAACGTTGTTTTAAAGTAATGTCAGAACTGCCATCACGGAGCCTAAAACTTCGGAGACGAACAGACCTTCTATAAGAAAGAGAGAATACCATAAAGTAATTAAACAATAATATAGATTTGCTTGTTGAAATCATAAGAATATTTCACAGGAGGTATTCACAATTTCACTTGCATATAGAAATTCAGTGTGGTAAACCCACGCGACTAGTGACGTTACATTCAGGTTCTGAAGAATACTATTTTTCGGTCAATATATATATATTTTTTTAATTTTACGTCAATTGTATTGCATTACCAGCCTTGTTAAGCAGTAAACAGTTTTCTTTACATGGACTAGTCTTTTCTTCCGACTAGCTTTTTGGGCCCCAATTTTTCAATTTTCTGATTGTATTAGTAAGATACATCACTGAATAGCTACCCAGTGTATCGAATTAGCCTGAGTTGAATTAAATGTCAATCACGGGGATAGTTGGTAAATAAATAGTTTTGTACTATGTCTTCAAGGACAGTGTTACGGAATATCAAATTATGACTATAGGTAATATTATGAAGTCGAAGTCACACATGAGGTATAGTAATATAGCATGATGTCAAATGGGTGACTGTACAGTGTCATACTTTATTGATTATTCAGTTCTTATAGGCACAGCTTTCAATGTACCAATTGCGGACAGATTCAATTACTGTTGCTATGGGAACTTCTTAAGCTGTTGTAACGGGTGATGATATTTTATGCGCTGACTGCTGACCAGTGAATAACAAAGTGTTAAGAAAAAAAAAATGCAACGTTCAATCAAAGGGCATTTTAACTGGTTTACTTTTTTATAAAAATGCTAGCAGTGATTTAAATTTAGTAATATGAGTATCATTTCAAGATCATGGTGCTAAATAATAAAGAACAAAGAGGTGTGTGCAAGAGGAGTTGCAGTAACAGATGTCTTCGCTGTCCGGCGCATTCCTGCAGTAAGTGATTTAGTGCATATTACTTTTCTATGTCTGAAAGTCGAAATACATGTATTTTAAATTTTGGCTTCAGCATTAACAGATCATTAAAAGGTACTACCAAAGTTCCTATATTTTGATCATAGTGCATCAGGTCCGTTTGTTGAAAAAGTGTTGTTGTTTTTCCTCATGATTTTTTTATTTATTTGCAGGTTAATTGTTATTTAATTATTTGTCTTCAGTCTTTGAACATGTATGTGAAAAGTGTTTATAAAACACATGCACAGGAACCACGCACTATCAATAACATAACAGCTTGTTAATAGATTGGTTCTGGTATTAAGCAAGCAAGTCAATTCAGAGGGTGAGTGTGGTCTAGCGGTATAGGTGACAACCTCTCACCCATGAGAATGTAGGCTTCAATCTCAACAGGGGGTACTCTCTCGTAGCGTCTCAAAATTAGCACCGGTAATAGATCCTACTCAGAAAGAATTTATCTTGTGATTACGACTAAAGTTAGCTTTCATCAAGAGCTGCATAATTAATATAAACTTAAAGTCTAGATTTTGCTTAAATATAGCTTGTGTAGTAATTGAGGAATGTTTTAACACTGAGCTAAAAACTGTAGATTTTGCTAAATCCATTCTTTATATCATTGTGAGAGAGCCGCATCAGGAAGGCAGTCAATAATAATAACGGTACAGTTTAAGAATGTACATACATATATATATGACGACTTAAAGACGACTTTAAACATCTGTGACATAACACATGCAGGTGACGTTGCATGTAGTACTTATTTGAATATGCTACAGCTGACCATCATAGAAAATATACCTGAGGTCCAAGAGAAGTTGAAACAAGTTTTAAACTCCGAGTGTACATGTATGATTATTAAATCATTCACCGCCGGTTATCTTCAAAAATAGGACAATGAGGGCGGCCCCCCTTTACGTTTAGATGACATCAACAATGCAGTAACCACGGAAACACACAGTCATGATCCGGCCATGTTCCCGGACAACAAATACCAGTAGAGCGTATCAGTGGGCGCAAAACACTCATCATTTCATTGCAAGAAAGAACAATAAATACATATTATATGCCCACATTTATTGGCAGATGAACAGTTCTAACTTTAATTGCAAAACACTGTCGTCAATATTATAATACTTTCTTGATATAATGTGTTGCTCAAATGAATGCATTTCCTATTATTAGTTCAGAAGAAGCGTAACTTTTAGAAAAGTTGTGTTCAATGAAACGTGAAAGGGTTACTATTAACCACCCAACCAAATTTAAAGCACCAGGTTTTATTTCAATGTATGTATGTATTAAGTTTTACACACGAATCTAAGTATAGAAATATATTGTCGAGAAAAACCTTTGGCCTTGCCTTCTGTTGTTGGGTGGTGATGGTGTTAAGGGTAGTTATTGCACATACATTTGCGTATTCATTCAATAAATCTGTTAATTGATCCCTGATGTCAGGGGTATGAACGCAAACCGTTGATACACTGTATAAGGTGACTGAATGCTGTCGGGTTTAGTCGGATGAAAGTCAAATGGCTAGTAATCGAACTTTCAAACCGAGGATACTTTCACCACCATGTGACTTACTAGTGTAGCATAGTGACACCTGTTGCTATTGTACATGAGCGTAAAAGTATGTCAATTATGAGAAAACCCGGATTGTTTATATTTGGCGGCAATGCAAATCTTGAGCTAGAACGTTCAAATCTATGTATAAAAAGATCGTTCTGATGCAAATGCCTATATCATCAGTAAGTAAAAGACTCATCTCAAATCTGATTAAGCTTACATTTTAACAAGTCGTGGTAGTGTTAGTTCAAAACTTTTTTGTCTTAGTGCAATAAAAGTTATTTCACAACCTTACCCGATCTTCAGAACATATATTGTCCTTGCGAAATGTTGGTTGACATTTAAGGGTAGTATAATATACTACGAATATGACAGATCTATAACGGAACATATATATAAGATATCATTATTTGAGAGTTTGTAGAATTTAAGAAAATCTAAAATAGTCAATTATTCTAATTGTGTACACAACACAAATGCGAAGTGATCCTACTTGACGCGAGTCGATGTGTCCACCTTCTCAACAACATATGTGGGCTTCCTGAAATGATGAAGAACATGATCCAGGCTGTGATTAAAAGGAACTGATACTGATAATGAAGGACTGGGAAGTTATATTTTTTATTATTTATTATGTTTGGCTGGTCTACTGTCCGGATAAAAGTTAGAAGGATTTAAGAAGGCTTGGCTTGACCTTGAAATTGAACTATATACATTCTGAATAAGTAGGTAACAAGCAAATAAATAGCAAGGTTGCATTGCATGGTGAACACATATACTTGGTATATTGGTTAAAAACGATTTCATGTAAGGATTCTGCGAGCATATAAGTTAATACTAATTTTATTATTATTTTACTTTTTCCAGTATGAACTATAGGAAGCAGTGTTAATCCAAGTGTTAATGCTCCTTAATTTGCAGTTTTAATATAGCTCCTGCAATCCGCTAACAACAAAAGGATCTAATGTCGACATTATAAATAATTCAAACTCTAGTCATACAAGGCGAAGGGAATCCAAATCAACGATAAACATGGCCGTACCCATAAAATTTACCTACGCAGTGATCTCCCTGGAAGAGCACAGCTTATTTAAATACCCCCGGATACGAAACAGCTTAGATCGAGCTGTTCTGACACGTATTTATATAATATGTAATTTAAAATAAATAAAGTTCAATTAGATTAAGTTGTTTACAGAGTTAGAAAATTTAAACGTTTCCAACAAAAGAAAAATAAATAGCTGTTTCATTTAGACAGGAACGCGTGCGTCATAGAAGGAAATATACGATATCAATTGAGCATAACATCTGTACTTGAATAAAATTCCCGATGAATTTCCATCCACAGGATGAATGAGTAACGGAATATTGGGTTTGTCTGTCGTTTTGCGTTTTCATTAATGACGGAGAGCATTAACGACAATAAAAACTTTATAAGACTCCTGAAAATGATCACAACATTTACTTATGTAGATATGTGTATGGGTGGCTGAAATCTACGCCTATTAAATGGGTCCATGCTCAAAAGACGTTAAATCCCTTACCTATTTAGTCATAGTGTGCACTCCCTCAAAATTAATTTATCTGTTAAAACGTCGTATTACACACTACTGCATGACGGTGTTTATTTATTTTCATTCAATTGCTAATCATGCATCGCCATGATTAGCATGATACCTGATATGTTATTATCGGTACAGCATGCAAACATTACAAACCATCCGTGTAAGGGATCCCCGTCAAAACAAACATTTGCTGAAGTATTTATAAATGAGTAATACATCACTGACCCACATTTAGATTGAGTCGAGTGTTACGTTTTGTCAATAAGTGTATTATTTTCAATGTGCATTGGAAAAGGTATTTAAAAGAACATTTTATTTTGAATTCGATAATTATATTAAACACTAAAAATGTTGATTGGAATTAATGCAAAATGCATAGAAATAAAAACAACATTTTGAGAACCCGTGAGGAATTTATTTGCAATTATTTTTTGCTAATTGGCAGATGAATGAATAACAAACGGATTTCAATAGTATACAGGTTTATTAAAATTGTTCCGACAACAGTCTTTAGGTCGACTGACATTCCACAAATGATGAGGAGAAAACGTGTCGTGGTTAAAAACGTAAGATAAGTGAAAGAATTGATATTCCTATCCACCTGCCTATTTCTTACTATTTTGTTGGAACAAAAAAAAGGGTTCACGCCTTTCAAAATGTCTCATTAGTCTTTGAAAAATAGCAAACTTATATTGGAAACGAAATGCTTTTGGGTAGTTGTATTGTTTTTTTTTCTCATTTATTTTCACATAGAGTAGTAATAACACATTATCTTCATCTTTATATAATATAACCTTCTATGCATTTTCTATCAGTATGGTTAAGCTCACACACACACACACACATACACACACATACACACACGCACACGCACACACACACACGCAGACACACGCACACACACGCACGCACGCACACACACGCACGCACGCACGTACTTGCAAGCACCGCCAACTGAGGACACGCAACATTTCACATCCAAATGAGGACACCATTTTCCAGGGTGTAATTTTGAAAAATAATTACGTCAATGTGTTAAACGGACTTAAAGCTATCTGGGTAGAGGTTTAAATACGTAAACATTTTTTAACAAAACACCGCCAACCAGGGACATTGACACACCCAAAAAATGCGAACGAAACACCTCCAACCAAGGACATTCTGCCTCCGACCTCCAAATGAGGACAATTTATTACCAGGCAAATTTGAAGAAAAAAACAAAGCGGTTGTTCGGGAAACGTTATACGTCAACCTGTTCGTTGTGTGATTTGACTGTAAACCCTCATTTAAGAAAAAAAATATACTCGGACAACGAAGAACCCAACGGGGGTCACACCGACCTCATTGGTTCATTTGTTTAACATTCTGCATGGCGTTTTTTTAACAGATTCCGTCTGTCATTCTTACATGTTTGCTTCCATGATCCACATATATCCCTCGATATTCTTTGTTTATGACAAATAACAACTTCTAAATCCCAGAATCTGTTCAGGATGCACATTATCAAGTATGTTCATTCTAGATGGACCTTCGATTTCGATTTCATTATTCTGTCAAAGTCGACATTGTTTCTCCGTTGTGTTTTTTTTTCACTGGTCCATGGGACTCGTTTCGTGGCCGTTGGAGCGCTAGATTGCAGAGTTGGTGTCATGGACGTTGAAACACAGGCTCGCGGGCTTGGAGTCATGGTAGTTCCGGCGCTGGTTCGCGTGACGAGACACGTAGTCGTTTGAGCGCTAGGTTGCGGGGTTAGAGTCAGAGTCGTTACAGCGCTGGGTTGTTTGATGAGAGACGTGGTCATTAGAGCGCTAGGTCGCGGGATAGGAGTCAATGTCGTTGAAACCATCGGCTTGTGATGAGACACGTGTTCGTTAGAGCGCTAGGTCGCAGGAATGAAGTCATGGTTGTTGAAACGCTGAGTCGTGTGATGATAGACGTGGTCGTTAGAGCGCTAGGTCGCGGGAATGGAGTCATGGTCGTTGAAATGCTGTGTCGTGCATTGAGAGACGTGGTCGTTAGAGCGCTAGGTCGCGGGAATGGTGTCATGGTCGTTGAAATGCTGGGTCGTGCATTGAGAGACGTGGTCGTTAGAGCGCTAGGTCGCGGGAATGGAGTCATGGTTGTTGAAACGCTGAGTCGTGTGATGAGAGACGTGGTCGTTAGAGCGCTAGGTCGCGGGAATGGAGTCATGGTCGTTGAAACGCTGGGTCGTGCATTTAGAGACGTGGTCGTTGGAGCGCTAGGACACTGGAATGGAGTCATGGTTGTTGAAACGCCGGGTCGTGTGATGGAAGACGTGGTCGTTAGAGCGCTAGGTTGCGAAATTGGAGTCATGGTCGTTGAAACACTGGATCGTGTAATGAGAGACGTGGTCGTTGGAGCGCTAGGACGTGGGAATGGAGTCATGGTCGTTGAAATGCTGGGTCGTGTGAAGAGAGACATTGTCTTTAAAACATAAGATCGCGGGATTGGAGTCATGGTCGTTGAAACGCCGGGTCGTGTGATGAGAGACGTGGTCGTTGGAGCGCTAGGATCCGGAAATGTAGTCATGGTCGTGGAAACGTTTGGTCGTGTGATGAGTGACGTTGTTGCAGCGCTAGGTCGCGGGATTGGAGTCATGGTCGTTGAAACATAGGCTCGCGGTGTTTGAGTCATGTTCGTTCCAGCGCCTGGTCGTGTGAAGACAGACTTGGTCGTTGAAGAGCTGTATCACTGGTTGAGGTCGTGGTCTTTGAAGCGCTTGGTCAGACTATGCTGTCAATATACAAGATAACACTGGGCGGACACTTATTCTTAGTAAATCAATTAGGTAATTGACCAGATAAGGCGTTGTACGTATATAAATCAAACAGTTCAATGGAATTTCGCTAGATTTCGCTTATGTTTATTTTTATTTAATCAAGTTCTGCCCGTAATCATTAGCTGCATTATGACTTTGAACTGCCATGATGCTATCACTACATGTGTTGTGGTTAATGAACTTAGTAAGATGAGATAGCAGTGACTGCACTTCTCAGTCAATTTATATGAACATTTGAAGAAACAGAGTGATCCGTGACAAGAGATCCGTGTGCGAAGCATGCAACCGCTTGGTTCTTTAAAGCACCGGCACTTTCCTTTGTATCACCAGAACAAGGCAAGAAATGTTTATTTGTAATACACGTGTATTAACAAATGAGCTATTTTCCAACACGTTTAACATCATAATAAGCAATATCATAAAAAAGTGCACAGCGGGAAAGAAATACAAGATATTCAATTTAATGCCGAAAATAGAACGACACAAAGGCAATCATAAAGTTGATTCCTAAATAGTGGGTGATTAGGAATTGATTCACACAAATAGAAACATTATCATTTTAGGCCAAGGCATAAGAATAGCTAGCATAAATATAGCCGTGATCCATGACAACTTTATAAATATTCTTCTTTATGGTTGACTTCGCCAGCATTCTACGATTTTGAATAATATATTTCCTTAACTTTTTCTTAATTTCGAAAATAAATTTAGATAAAACAAATAGGACCATGGGATATTCATTTGAAAAACTTTGTCGCCAAAGACTGTGAAATCTACGGTCATTTTTCAAACTTGCATATTTTAAAGCATTTTAATACTGTACTTTGATAGCTGTATTGGTAGGGAATTTCTTATGCATTTTGTTTTCTTTTTCATAAGCCGAACTTCAATGAATAAAGATTTTTTTCAATATATCTATAGAGTCGTATATCACCCAATAGGGCGGTGTTTTACCCTATACAGTTATTCACACTATTACCAAATAAGTTTACAGTCGGAATGCTCGAACGAAATTTAACAATGAATTAAAAAATAATTAACATTATACAGGACCCCCGAAAGGACCGTGTTTTCCGTATACAAATATCATAGGGCCTTACTTGGGCCGCATTTTACACTAGTTTACAATCGGAACACCCTGACCATCTCCGCCATAAAACGACGGCCGAGGTGTTCCGATTGATTACTGTAAAAGGTTGCGTTGCACGAAATTTGTGATGGTTGGCTTATACCATATTTATCGAGTACCGCGATTGATTTGTGTTTATATACGAAGTCGATACATGTGTATTTATTGCAAATATTTACACCATAATAATAACTTAAAAGGTATAAGTTTTAGGTAGGCAAACAAGCTCTTTCTCTGGTCAACTGCCTTAAAGTGACACTCTTATTCAAAATCAACTCATACCCATGTATAAGAAACATACATTTTAAGCGATAAATCTTTAACTACTTACTAAATAATACATATATGGAAAGTATAACTTACTGATAGCACGATTGTTATCGTGTATTTAATGGTTAAAAACGCAAAAAATATTAAATGATTGGTGAATGCTAAAAGATTTCCTGTGATTAACAATAGTCGTATCAGGTTGGAATACCGTGTTTTCTGCAACTTTCTTTCAAATATAACTCGGTATCCTTCATAAGAACCATTGTTTTGACATTTATTCATCCTTTTTGGTATTTTTAAACAATCGTATTAGTTATGGTAAATCTTACATGGGTATAAGAGTGCATCTTTAAAAAAGGGTATGTTTGACGGCAAATCTTTTTTAAGTTATTATTTTTATTACCAAAATTTACCCTTTGTGACCCAAAACCATAGATTCTGTGCTTTAAAACATCAGAAATTCCAGCATTAGAATCTTTGACATTATCTAAAGCCTAAAATACTTCAGTGTTCTACTTATGGTGAACCCAAGCATAAATGTTTAATAAAACTATGTACAATCCTCCAATGTATATCAGTGTCATGGCAAAGGGTTACTTTATTTAATGGAGCGATATCTTGGTAAATCATCGTCAGGGTGCATGTAATGTAAATTCATGCATATAATTATTTATGATTATTAAAATAATGCAAATTAATAACCAGTTCTCTTCATTGTAATAGCAGGGTTGCAGACGCTTTAATGCTAAGAAATATCAGCCTCGACTATAGGCAGATAAATTACCCATTTTTTACTTTCAAAAATCCATTGTTCGAGTGCTCTACACTTATTCGAAAAATCATGTAATGTTTGTTCGAGATTTTCTCAGTTTGTTCAGGCGCGTAGGAGCTGGTACCACAGGGGCCGTGGCCGCGGTCCCAATATTCTAGCTAGTAACGGCAATTGGGCCGCAAAATTTGATACCAATTTTTTTTTCAAATTGTATTTCAAAAGAAGCTACGCGCATATAGATTAATACATGTCTGACACGATATTGAATATACAGGTCACCATGGCATGATTACTCTAATTGATTAAAATGAAGTTAATGTGTGTGATTTATTAATTTTTGTGACTGTTTGTATTTGGTACAGAAATAGAAAATACTAGTATTAAATGTGTGCTTACAAACGTGTCCATAACATGTGTATTACTGTTTTATCATATTAGCAATTTTTTCTCAGTGAATAAATGTTACCAAACGATATTAGTTTTAGATTTCACAACTATTTGAAACGTAAAAAGGTTTAGAGAAAAAAACATGAAAACAAAACCTGAACTCACTGGAAATCGAGTCTTTCAATGCTTACAATTGAAAAAAAATATCGACCGGAGGGGACACACGGGCGTGACACGAGCCCAACCCTTCCGCGGACCAAATGTCATTTGAAGTCCTTTGCGCCTGATGTGTTTGTTTCGAAAGATACCCCGCTTGGTATCTTCCTAACTGTAAACTTTATTTCTATTTTTGTTCCTAGATATGATCGTAAGAAGAACACATGGATTGATTTGTTCGGCCCCTACTCAACCCCCCCCCCCCCCCCCCCCACCACGCCCTTCCATCCGGACTCGTCAGTTAATTTCCACCATGCGGAGCCCTTCATGTATCTTAGTTCTGGTCCATAAACGAAATTCAATCCACCAGTGTTGAGCAATGTTGAGGCTCTTTGCTGCTTGAAATATTTTTTGTCTTCGGCGAGTAGGCTCTGGCTGCCTTCAAATGGATGGAACTTGGAAAGGGTGTTTGAATGTATTTGTGAAATGCTTTTATTATGTTGTTGTTGCTATTCATTGAATATATGATCAGACCATACTTTTTGCATTTTTGATGCATGAAAAATGCCTAATTTAGCGACGCCGAAGGGTATCAATCCAGCGAATTCGTACGGTACTACAGAACAGAAATGTTGTCGGTGCGTTTATAGGTCAAGCTGGTAAAATCTTTCTCACTGTTTCTTTTCTAAAAAAATGACACCTCTGCATATTGTAACTCTTATATGGAAGTAAAACAGATAGTATTACTAACTGCCCTTAATTTCAATGGCTATTTCAGCGTGTGATAACGACTGCGTTGAAAAAACTGAATCACCCAGTGTGTTACATGGGACTAATACTATAATGTAATGCGAACAACGCATCATCTTGTGGAACTAAAATGACTCCTTTGCACTTTAAGGATGTGACACTAATATCTGTTTGCATATACATCAAGGATAATGTCAGCAAGTCAGTAAAGTTTTCAGAAGTATTTTATTGGTCCGATTGTAATACTGTAATAGTTAAGTGTCAATTAACAGAAACTTCAGATGGATGGATCTATTTATATAGCTGATCATTACAAGACAGGTATTAAATACGAAAATATCAATACTAAGTAATCAGTATAATGTAGACAAATGGATACAAAAACATGCTCGGATATGTGAAATAAGTACATAATTATCAATAGCCGGAAAGTAGATAATTTTTAGCTCCAAAGAGCAGAATTCATACTTCTATTTATATGATAAAATATGTTGAAAGTCCACTTTACACAACAATCACTATTAAAGCTATTAAAGTCTAAACTTGATTGTCAAACTTTCCCCTGTTAGTTAAAATAACTTACAAGGCATATCTTATTTCAACATTGAACCTTGATCTCGCCAAGGTCAACAAGAGCGCCATGAAGAAAACACCAGCGCTCGTCTGTTTTTTTCTCCTTCGAAAATGAGGCATAACTCAATACAAACTAAAGCCAGAGTTATGCTCCTTGATGTACACATGCATATTGTCCCTGGCAACATCCTAACCAAGTTTTATTTAAATATGAAAAGATTTAGTTACTGTCCTAGGTAAAAGACTGCATGATGCCCACAGCCCTGACAGGTGCCAAGGCATATCACAATACCAAGATACTTTTTTCTGAAAAATTTTCTTTTACAAAAAATAATGCATATCAATTTTCAGTAATAAACAAATCTTCATTCATTGACTCTAGATACAATTCAGCCAAACAAATACTTAACGTTTTGATAGCAAACAGAAGAAAGTTAATACATTGTTGTTTGACATGTTCATACATGATGATATTTCATTTGCATTTCATCAATTTATCCAACAACACAAAAAACATCACATCACTGAGAAATGACAGAAGCATTCAATACAAAACAATACCACACACCATTATTTACCATGGAACAAAAAAACAATTGAATACACTGCAGTGTAAATGACCACAAACATCATGGACAATTCTAGCAAAATCACCTCCAATTGAGGACAAGTTATTACCATATTCAATTTCAAAATTTTAATTGTTAAAAAATAAATAATAATAGAACAATATCCAAAGAACATGTCAATCACTGATGGTATTCAGATATAAAGCTTAAATCAAAATGCAATCTAGTCTATTCTATAATTTAAAGTATCTATTTGTTTGTTTGCTTTTTGATGAGCCTATTGCAAGGCCAGTTGCATTTTTCTAATGTACCCTTTCACCATTGTCCTTGATCGCCTGGCAAAAATTGGATACTTCTTTATAAGTTCAAGACATTCTAAATTATTTTTGGTAAGAGTATTAAGCTTAAAACACTTTTTAAGGCCATTTTCTACCACGTCTTCTTCAGCCTAGCCCCAAGGTGTTCTGACTGTGGCTGTTCGTTTTTCCTAAAACACAGAAATAAGGCTATTTTATAGACAAAAAAATCACTATATTTTCATCTATTTTGAGCACTAAAATATGAAAGTGTTTTCTTGATAGTCCTCTATAGGACAAATAACCATAAAACATATAATCCTACATTAAAACATGTTTTATCAATTGAAGTTGTCTAGGAATTAGCAACAGTGCCTCTGCAAGTCAATATATAAATATGACCTGTATTCAAGATGATGTGTTTTCACTGATAACCTTTATATTATTTGATTTCTGAATTTGTACCATAAAATGGGCACGGTAAGCAAACTCATTTTTCTGTAGCACTGACCTGAGCAACATGTCTTACAGTGCTATATAATATACATTGTTGTCCATGTTAAACATGTTTGACTTCAGGATTTTATTTGATATGTAGAAATTCAATTCAAGGCCTTTCTGTTAAATACAATTAGATATTTTCACTGTAACTTTTTACACTGATCAGTAACATGACACACATTCTGGTAATTTAAACACTGAATAGGTTTTTTTTAAGATTACAAGTATGGTTGTTACACAAAATTAAATGTATACTAAGAAAGACAACAGAGAAGCCTGATCACAAAAGTGCACTTACTCCTTTACAGAAACAACACTTTTTAAATCAAATTTGCTTTAAGAATAGAAATTTCTAATTGCTACAAATTTCAATATGATTCGTACATGGTTTGTGCCAATCCCAGCATTTACGACTGCTTTGAGTTGACCTATGGAGACAAAAATATATATATTATATACGCAAATAGGTCTGCTATGTTTCTTAACGCTAACAATTAATGCTATTTATAATAATGAAACAGGTGTCTCTCGACGAGTATTATTTGAATGAAATTGATGGACATTAACAAAACCTCTTTCTGAGGACTTCTAAAAATATCACCTCCAATGGAGGCCAGTTACTTTTATTAGACACCATGCCTGTATTGAGATCTCAGGTATTTCAAATTTCCTTGATGCCTATTATTTAAAATGCAGTACTGGTTATGAAATATTGAAGGAGTAGTGTTTTTAATACAGGAGATAATTTATCTCAAAGACACACACACAACTATCTCTACACAACTAGGCTAAAAGAGACATGTTGCAACAAAATGACATAGTATTTTGTCTTTTGAACCTCTGGTATTTTGATTATGTTCTGTGGTAAGCTTATAACTGAAAAAAAGTATTCAGCTTTACTGATTGTAAGCACATACAGGTACATATATTAAACATTTCGGTTAATGATAATGTTATTTACATACAATGATGTACAACCAAGATTGTGAAATGACCTTCAACCTACGACTTGAATGATGTCAAACTGATTTTAATATCTCTGGTGGTTTGAATTTCTTATTTGTTAAGCAAATTTCTACATGTAGTCATCACCTCAAAAGACAATGAATTTGGTCGAACACCCATTGATGTCCAAATGAAGACACTTCATTCCAATCACTTTGAACCCATTATGAAAACTACATTCCAAAGCTAATTCTTTTACAACAAGGGCAAATCTATACATGAAAACATCAAATATCAGGCACCCGTTCATCTTATATTATAAAAACGATAAGTGTACCTATTTCAGTCCCTAGTTGATCAACGGAGGCATCTACATTATCAACATCCACATCATCATCATCCACATCATCAGTATCCACATCATCAGTATCATCAGTATTCACATCATGGCACTGTCCAGCTGCAATACAAAAACATCACATCACTGAAGTGACAAAAGCATCAAAAACAGAACAAGATTATACATTATGGTATTTACCATAGAAGAAAAACTACTGAATACAGTGCAGTGTGAATGACCTCCAACTGAGGACAATTCTAGCACAAACACCTCCAATTGAGGACAAGTTAATACCTTTGGACAACACATAAAACTATTTCATAAATATCTCTTGTTTCAAATATCATCCTACTCTAGGCACTTCAAACAATTTAGTCTTTAAGAGGCACGTTTAAAGAAAGTATTTTAAAGAAAACCCACTGACAACCAATATAAAAAAAACTTCTGCAACTTCTAGTTAAGAAACAAGAGCTGTTATAAGACAGCGCGCTTGACTACGCCGCTTTGACTTAGAAGTGAAAACAATAACAATGTTATATGTGCCTATCAAACACAATAAAACAATCAAATTAAAAAAGTGAACAAGAAGCGGGATGTGACAAAACCAGGTTTTTAATGATTGGCAGAAGAGATTCAGTTTCAACTGCTTTCTTCTATCTTTAGTAGCAGTGACCTTGATCCCATGGGCCCCAAACACAATCCCATGGAAGTCCTCCATAAACTCTTCCTACATATTAAGTTTGGTCACAGTATGTCAAACATAACTGAAACAGTAATCTATTTTTAGTAACAGTGACTTTGACCCAAGAGGGCTGAAAGGCAATCCATCAATTCCAAGTTTGGTCACACTATGTCAACCCTTACTTGAGATATTCAGTACCGGTACTTAGCATATTTCTATTTTTAGTAGCAGTGACCTTGATTCCATGGGCCCCAAACACAATCCAATGGAAGTCCTCCATAAACTCTTCCTACATATTAAGTTTGGTCAAAGTATGTCAACCATAACTGAAACAGTAATCTATTTTTAGAAACAGTGACTTTGACCCAAGGGGGCCGAAAGGCAATCCATGAAAGCTCTGCATAAACTTGTCCTATATACCAAGTTTGGTCACACTATGTCAACCCTTACTTGAGATATTCAGTACTAAGCATATTTTTATTTTTAGTAGCAGTGACCTTGATTCTATTGGCCCCAAACACAATCCAATGGAAGTCCTCTATAAACTCCTCCTACATATTAAGTTTGGTCAAAGTATGTCAACCATAACTGTAACTACATTTTCCTGTGCTACAGAAGTTCATTACTTTTATTTGGATTGGTTTTTCTTACTGCTTAAAGACCGACTGAATTAGTTTCAGTAAGTTATCTGTCCTCTGACGGTACCTTCACCATTTTTACTTTCCTGGGCTCTGTAAGGTAAGGCGTGGATTCCCTGTGGGCCACTCACATTTTTTCATATAGGTTTTCCAATTTAAAAACTTGATTATTGTACCTGAGATGTTAAATTTCTCTGATTTTTGACAGTTAGAAATAAATTACTTGGAGTTTATTTTTTTATACTGTGTTTGTCAATTTTTGACACTCGACAGAATTGTTTCAAACTTACAGCCTAAAGTTGCATTATGGCTTGCCTGAGCAGCTAGGTATATCTAAGGCATTTATTAGTTTCATAGTTAGTTTGGTTTTTACAGTGTTACTTCCATTTGAATTTAATTAATGAACTTGAATTCTTGAATAGATTGTATAAAAAAATGCAAACATCTCAGTTGTTCTTCACACCCATCCTCCCTGCCTTTGCCCTGTGTCGAACCTGAGGGTTCTTGTAACCGCCCGTGCGGCTTACTACCACTTGTTGAGGTTCGGTTACACAGTAATCTATTTTTAGTAACAGTGACATTGACCCTAGGGGGGCGAAGTCAATCCATGAAAGCTCTGCATAATCTTGTCCTATATACCAAGTTTGGTCACACTATGTCAACCTTTACTTGAGTTATTCAGTATAAGCATATTTCTATTTTTAGCAACAGTGACATTGACCTAGACCATGACTCTAGGGGCCCAAAACACAATCTCAGAAAAGGTCTCTATAAACTCTTCCTATATACCAAGTTTGGTCTATTTATTTCAAACCTAGCTAAAATTATTCCATTCATAAGGTGACTTTGACGCTGCCTCCCACCAGCCGCCCGAACAATGACGCAAGTTGACATTCAAATAACTGGTTTTCCCTTTATGAAAATGTGGTTAAGAATATATATCAAAATGTGCCTTTCAAAGGATATAAAAAGAAAAATTGAAAAAAAAATCATTCCCATAATTTGTATTAAGGGTTAAAATGGAGTTATGTTCCTTGTTCTAAGATGGTCGTCAATAATTATGCAAAGTATTAAGGGCATTGAATGAAGGGTATAGACGTTTTCTTATTAAAATCCCAACTTGCCCTACAACTTTAACCTGCCCTTTAACTTTAACCTGCCCTAAAACTTTAACCTAAGTCAATCAGGGGCCATAACTTGTATTAAGGATAATATGGAGTTATGTAACCTCATTGTGTGACGGTCATAAACAATTGTGTGAAGTATTAAGTCAATTGAATGAAGGGTATTGGACTAATAAGTGAAAATCCCAACTTGCCCTAAAACTTTAACCTGCCCTAAAAGTTTAACCCAAGTCAATCAGGGGCCATAACTTGTATTAAGGATAATATGGAGTTATGTAACCTCAAAGGAGTGATGGTCCTGAACAACTGTGTGAAGTATTAAGTCAATTGAACAAAGGGTATAGAAGTCATTAATAAATATCCCAACCTGTCCTAAATCTTAAACCGAAGTTCAATAGTCAATCAGGGGTCATAATTTGTAAAAAGGATAATATGGAGTTATCTAACCTCATTGTTTGATGGTCATGAACAACTATGTTAAGTATTAAGTCAATTGAATGAATGCATTGGACTTCTAAGTGAAAATCCCAACTTGCCCTAAATTGCAATTTCTAACCGGGCGCTGACGCTGGGGTGAGTAGTATAGCCCTCCTAATTCTTCGAATAATCGAGCTAAAAACTGTATTCCAAGGCTTATCATAAAACAATTTTTTTTGCAATTTTGCTCAAATATCAGGCACAAATTCATCTCATATTATAAGAAAATAAGTGTACCTATTTCAGTCCCTGGTTGATCAACGGAGGCATCCACATCATCAGCATCCACATCATCAGTATCCACATCATGGCACTGTCCAGCTGCAATACAAAAACATCACATCACTGAAAAGTGACAGAAGCATCAAACACAAAACAAGACTATACATTATGGTATTTAAAATGGATGAAAAACTACTGAATACAGTGCAGTGTGAATGACCTCCAACTGAGGACAATTCTAGCACAAACACCTCCAATTGAGGACAAGTTAATACCTTTGGACAACACATAAAACTATTTCGTAAAAGTCTCTAGTATCTAATTCCTTTAACTCTAGGCACTTCAAACAGTTCTGTCTCATAAGATAGGAGGGACCTCTACTGAAAGTATTTGATAGAAACCCCACTGAAGACTAATATCAAAACACTGCAACTTCTAGTCAAGAAAAAAACTATATTCCTCTAGGCTTATACTAGAACAAAAAATAATTGAAATATTACTTTAATTACAGGCACCCATTCATCTTATATTATAAGAAAGATTAAAATACCTATTTCAGTCCCTGGTTGATCAACGGAGGCATCCACATCATCATCCTCATCCACATCATCAGTATCCACATCATCAGTATCATCAGTATCCACATCATGGCACTGTCCAGCTGCAATACAAAAACATCACATCACTGAAAAGTGACAAAAGCATCAAAAACAGAACAAGATTATACATTATGGTATTTACCATAGAAGAAAAACTACTGAATACAGTGCAGTGTGAATGACCTCCAACTGAGGACAATTCTAGCACAAACACCTCCAATTGAGGACAAGTTAATACCTTTGGACAACACATAAAACTATTTCATAAATATCTCTAGCATTTAATTCCTTTTATGCTAGGAACTTCAAAGTCAGTTCCGTTTCATAAGACTGGAGACACCTCTACTTAAAGTGTTTTATAGCAAACCCACTGACGACCAATATTTAACACTTTGCAACCGTTAGACCTTTAAAAAACACACTAAATTTCAAGGCTTATAATGGAACAAAATTAAATTGCAATTTTACTTAAATATCAGGCAACCATTCATCACATATAAGAGAAAGGTAAGTGAAAAAGCGTACCTCTATTAGTCCCTGGTTGATCATCCGGGGCATCTACATCATCAATATCCACATTATCAGCATTATATCATCAGTATGAACAGTATCCACATCATCAGTATCAACAGTATCCACATCATGGCACTGTCCAGCTGCAATACAAAAAAATCACATCACTGAAAAGTGACAAAAGCATCAAAATCAGAGCAAGATTATACATTATGGTATTTACCATAGAAGAAAAACTACTGAATACAGTGCAGTGTGAATGACCTCCAACTGAGGACAATTCTAGCACAAACACCTCCAATTGAGGACAAGTTAATACCTTTGGACAACACATAAAACTATTTCGTAAAAGCCTCTAGTATCTAATTCCTTTAACTCTAGGCACTTCAAACAGTTCTGTCTCATAAGATAGGAGGGACCTCTACTGAAAGTATTTGATAGAAACCCCACTGAAGACTAATATCAAAACACTGCAACTTCTAGTTAAGAAAAAAACTATATTCCTCTAGGCTTATACTAGAACAAAAAATAATTGCAATTTTACTCCAATAACAGGCACCCATTCATCTTATATTATAAGAAAGATTAAAGTACCTATTTCAATCCGGAGGCATCCACATTATCATCATCCACATCATCAGCACCCACATCATCAGTATTCACATCATGGCACTGACCAGCTGCAATACAAAAACATCACATCACTGAAAGTGACAGAAGCATCAAAAACAGAACAAGACTATACATTATGGTATTTAACATGGAAAAAAAACTACTGAATACAGTGCAGTGTGAATGACCTCCAACTGAGGACAATTCTAGCAAAAACACCTCCAATTGAGGACAAGTTATTACCCTTGAACAACACATATAAAACTATTTCTTAAATATCTCTGGTATAAAATTTCATTTAAGCTAGGCACTTCAACCAGTTTTGTCTCATAAAACTTGAGGCAAGTTTACTGGAAGTTCTTTATAGCACACCCACTGACAACCAATATTATAACACTTTGCAACTCCTAGTTAAGAAAAACACACCATATTTCAAGCGTATCATAGACAACAAAAATCTTCAATCACTTATGCTTTCTCAAACCAGGGGACAATTCAATACAATTTAACAGAGCAACCTTGGAGTTTACCAATTGCACTGACGGCAAATAAAAACTTTCTAGTAATTTTAATTGTAAACAAAACATGTAACAAGCATGCAAAGTTTCAAAGCCAGATGTCAATGGACTTTGAAAATATTTGAAGTGGTACGTAATCTTTAACGTAAATTCTATGAAGAAAAAGGGGCATAATTTTCTCAAAATGCTTGATAAAGTTACCTCAATGGTCTTTGAAAATATTTGAGGTGGTACACAAACTTTAATATAAGTGGTTACGCCGACGCTGCTGCCGACGCTCGGGTGACTATGATAGCTCTCCTTATTCTTTGAATAGTCAAGCTAAAAAATCATTGGTCAACACCTTATGCTGGGGCCTGAACTATAACTTTCTGCCAACAAAGTTATGTCCTGTTATACATGTAAAATAGGTGAGTATGTATTTTCCCCAACTCTGCGACAATATTTTCCTTTAGATTGTCCTATTTATGAAAAAAACATTTGATAGAAATCTGGTAAGAATTGGCCAAGAAAAAAACTTTGTCTGCAATAAAATAATTAATTATGCCTCCACTAGAATATGTGAATGCAAATGTTTATATGGCACATCATCACTTACATTCATTTCTACTTTGATAATAGTTATATTTTGCATTTTTTTTAATTATGCTTCCTTTATGCTTCCTTGTTTTAAACAGTATTCTATTTTACAGTCAATTATTGGTTACAATCAATTGATTAGATATTGGCTGTACGTGTAAAGCTGTTGCTATTTATATACTGTTTAACTGTTATATATAACAGTAAGTCACTCTAAGTTGAATTTTATGTATTTTATCGGATATACATGGTAAAGACTGATTTAGACTCTTAGATTGTTTTTTAAAAGAAATAAAGAATATACATTATATCATATCTTGCTTTCAACCGGCTAGTGGTAACATTCAATCGTATTTGGAGTTTTTTTATAAAGATGAAATTAAACAAAATGTACGCCGTTAAATATGATATTGTTTTGGACTTCTGCTACAATAACAATAAATTTGACTGCAAAACAACCATGTATCTTAAAGATAAGTGTTTAACATCACATCAGTTTACATACAACTTCTGAGCATAAGCGACAGTAAATTTTGGACATATAGATCTATATTATTTTTGATTTTGATTGTTTTAATTCCTAATGACCACACTTGACTTAAACATTAACATTAGAAAGTTAAGGTTAGTCACTGTACCCTAAACAGAATAATTTTGCATTCACAGTCACCTGACATAAAAAAAACATAATCGGGTCAGGATTCTTTGTCGGTAGGGTTTGGTTGTCTTGAAAACCTATTCAAATCATATTGTAGTTTATTTTTCAGAGGGCTATAAGTTTGCTAACAGAAGTCGTACCAACACAAACTCGCACCAATACGAGTCGTGCAGAGTCGTGCAATATACGGATATGCCCCACATATGTATTATATAGGCGGTATGGGTAGATTCATATATAAGTAGCTTGTCATATATACTTTATATTAATTTACCATCATAAATTCTTAATCAATAAAATACCTTTAAAAAAGATATTGTAAAATTTGACAGAAATAATATGTACTACCGTATATAATCCATATGCGGGGCGACTTCTCTATATATATGGTGAGACTTCATAGTAGTACTAGTATGTGTTGGTACGACGGCTCTTGTAATCACGTGTTTGATGAAGTTCATGCATGGTTGTTAGCTACAAGCATGATTGTCTAAAAAAATAGACGTGTTATACAGGATCCTTCCAATACCTAACGTCTAAACGGGTTTGTGCAAAAACAGGGGGTTTTTGAAACGTATTGAAATTTTATTTCGAGAAGAATTTTATGTTTGAAATAGGTAATAAAGGTTTATATTCATATTTAACCATGTAAGTGCAAATATATTTTGCACAAAAAAGCATAAAATTGCAATAAAACGAAACTTGACTAACACAGACTACAATTATGCAAAGCTTAACAACAATGCATTGTTAAATTAAACCACAAAGGTTACACTTGAATTATTTTTAGACAATACCTTTCTCTTATTACACTTAATGCACCAGTCAATTGTAACCTCGGCCCCCCGGGGTATACCGGGGATAGCCGGGGAAAAGGGCTGTGTTTTTATTTTCCAGGTGCCCCCGCAGGGCCGGGTGATCGCGATAGTTTAGTCATAACGCCAAATTTAGCGGAGATTGGGCCTTATATGGAGTCTCTGGGGTGCGGGGGCATTTGGCCGGCGTTTAACAATCAGTTCGTCCCCACAAGGCGGGGATTTTACCCGGGGTTTGAAAGTCAAAGTCCCGGTTATTCCCTTGGACCGGGGGGGGGACGTGGTTACAATTGGCTGGTGCATAAGTGTTTCATGAAACCAGTCGTCGATATTAGACTTTTGGATGAACAAGCCTGAATTCTTAAACTTTTGCTTGGCATCAATTTTTTTAACAAGCCCTGATATATATAATACAGAATATTAACAAGCCCGGAAGACATTTTTCCAATGCAGGGGTTGCTAATTCATATTGATCTGTCAACAAAGCATCACCAATTTAAACTACCTAGCAGGTGCCCTTTATCTTTCCGCTCAATAAACTTAGCGCTGGGCTCTGTCATTCTTGGCTAGGAAAACAACAGGTGGGACATGGACGCTTAGAGTCGCCAAATAAAAACCGTCTCTGAAGACTGAAGCTAACATTCATCAACGTACAATTATTTGGACTAAGATGTATGCTAAGCATAATGCTTTAATGCACTGCTTTTGTAGATACATAAGCTTTAATAAATTAAACCATTAAAAAATAACAACTGGCGTATAGCTGGTGTTTAAACATAACAGCTGACCAACATAAATCTTGTTTTGTTCATTTTTACAAGGATACACTGAATGTCTCCGAAAACTCGTCGTGTTGACATATAATGATTCTTTAAATTAGCATAAAAAATGAAATAAATTTCTATTTAAAGAAAAGTATATAGTTTCTTATATAAACAGCTAATGGGCACATCATAATTGTAGAAACCATCACTGTATCTTCATTTTAATGAAATTTTCCGTTTCCGGGTCAGACATCGCGAAAACATATGACACTCTCAAAAATCAATCGAAGTAAACAACGTCTGGTCATGACCGTATCATACTGATAAGATAACACCTTTAAACATATATTTTACGATTAAATATTGTTATAAAGTTAACTAACAATTGAAAAAAGATGTTTCACTCACTTGATGATGCGCGTAACACAGCCAATCGAGACCACTGGAGTGTGACCAAAAAAGAGGCAAAAAATGGAAATTTACGGACGGTCACGCACTTCCCATACACTTGACCCTTCTGACCTCCAACTGAGGACAGTCCATTTTTATGATTTTATTTTTCGTTTCAAGTCATAAAACGAACTTTGAGACTACCTTAAAAAAATGCCAAATGAGACCGTCCTCAGTTGGCGGTAATGGTCTCAATCGTTGCTGTTATTTCTAAGGATTGTCCTCAGCTGGCGGTGTGTGCAAACCCACACGCACACACGCACACACACACACACACACACTCACACGACAGTGATGTCCCCTACACTTAGATATGCATACAAGTAAAAACTACAATAGGGATTTAATATTTGTTAAATAATTCAACAAATACATACATTACGAAAAGAAAAAAAGAAAAAAAAGAATCGTTATGGCTATTTGTGTCTTTTACTGATTATGTTAGCTTCAGTATTTCCCACTTTTTATTGTGGGCTTCGTACTTATCGTTTTTTAAAGCAATTTGCTCTTCTATTTTAATCCTTAATTTAAGATACATCATATATGCATTAAAAGATAGATGTCTATTATTGCACTTGGTTGAGTTTATATAAAATTTCATTAAAACAATAAGGAAGTTGCAAACATTACTATATTTGTTTTTACATACTATTCCCAATAAAGCCTCACGTTTATTGATAACGATGTTAATTGTTGTTGAGGCAATAAAATTATTTAATTTGTTCCACAACTGTTGTGTTTCATAGCACTCCCAATATAGATGTTCTATGGATTCGACACCTGAATGGCAAAATGAGCATAATGTACAATCGACAAGTTTGTACTTAAAAAGTAATGTATTTGTTGGTATTATTCTCAAAAGGAACTTGTAATAAAAACTACGTAAGGTGGTGTCTATTGTTGATTTGTATATATTACTATAGATATGTTTCCATTCCATATGTTCATTTTCGCTTGCTAAAGTTTCTGTCCATTTTAGTTCTGAAGTTGGTGTTAATGTTGTTTGAAGTAATATTAAGTAAAGAAAATTGTTTGATTGCTTTGATTGTACAACTTTTTCTTTGAATGATGTGTTGTTAGTGTGGCTAATTCCATCTTTAGTAAGCTGTATTCTCATTTCCATCGGGATTGATTTAATGAGAGTTTGGTATCTTATGAAATCGGAGCTTTGTATGCCGTATAAATATTCAATTTGATTAAAATTGTAAAATATATTCGTTCTATAATCAAAAATGTGCTCAAAGTACTTTATGCCTTTTTCATACCATTTTTTATAGAATATAGTGTTTCCTATATTACGAACATTTTTGTTATTCCAGATCACTGTTTTGGCAATTTTGATTTTATTAGAGTCGTGTATTTTTTTTATTTTGTTCCATGATTGGAGAACATCATTCAAAAATGTGCCGTTTTCTGACACTTTATGAATAAAACACTTATCCATTTCACTTTCAAATATAAGATTATTTCCATACATTTTCATTTTATTGTGAAAAAATAATTTCCATTGACTTTTATTAGTGTCATCCAGGTATCTTTTAACCCAAACAGCTTTTAAAGAGTCAATGAAAGCTGCAATATTTGTAAGTTTAAGTCCACCCTTTTCATAGTTTTGATACAAAATATTTCTTTTTATTTTTTCTGGCTTACCATCCCACAGGAATTTGAAAATGGCTCTTATAATTTGTTCAACACATTGTTTGCTTGGATTCGATAAAACTGTAAATGGGTATATTAATTTTGGTAGAGCATACGTTTTCACAACTGCTACTTTACCCAGTAACGTTAATTTCCTATGTTCCCATTGTTTCAGTGTTTTATGAAACTCAACAAGCTTTTTGTTGGTATTTTTGTCAATTGTTAGTTGTTTATTGTTGTAAAAGGTAATACCTAATGCTGTTGCGCATTCTGATGTCCATATAAATGGTTTAGATCTGCAATATTGTTTTGCTGTTGTTTTTAGCGTACCGACTCTTAGAATTATGGATTTGTTTGTGTTCAGGTTTAGACCTGAACATTTTGAAAAATGTTCTAATGATTTGATCAAGGATTCAAAAGAATGTTCTGAACCATCATTAAAATAAGTTGCATCATCAGCGAAAAGTGATTGTTTAATTTCCACGTTATCTACATTTATTCCCTTGATATCAGGGTTTTGCTTGATATAACTTGATAGTATTTGTAGGCAAAGGATAAATAAAATTGAAGAAAGTGGACAGCCTTGTCGTACTCCTCTTTCAATTGTAAATGCTTCCGACAAATGACCATTATTTATAATAATACTTTGTATATCTCTATAGAATAGTTTAGTCCATTGTACGATATCGGTGCCAAAGTTAAAACTTTTAAGGCTATCAAATATAAAAGAGTGATCAATACTATCAAAAGCTTTTTGAAAGTCGGCAAAGAATAAGAGCCCAGGCATATTATTGTTTTCAAGATATTGCATGACCTCAATAATAAGTCGAACATTTTCGCCAATGTATCTTCCCTTGATAAAACCCGTTTGCTCAGGGTCAATAATTTTTGGCAAAATTTGTTTTATTCTATTTGATATTGCTTTCGTTGCTATTTTGTAGTCAATGTTTAGTAAACTGATTGGTCTCCAATTTGAAAGGTTTTCTAAATCTTTGTCAGGTTTTGGAATAAGGGAAATTATACCCTGTTTTTGGAGCGGTGTCAAATGACCTTTATGAAAGGAAAAAATTAAGGAGTTAATTAAAGCATTCTTAATGTCATTCCAAAACATTTTATAAAATTCCGTAGTTAGACCATCTGAGCCGGGACTTTTATTATTGTTCATGTTTTTTAATGCATTTTCGCATTCATGTATTGAAAGTAGGCCTTCGCATGAGTTGCTATCAATTTCAGAAAGCTTATTGTTAACAGAATTAAGAAATAGGTTCCTCATGTCTTCTTCTAGGTCTGTGCTTTTACTATAAAGTTTCTTGTAAAATTTGACTTCTTCTTGTAGTGTATTTTTAACCCCTACCACCATTTCATTGTTTACTTTTAGTTTGTATACAGTTTTCTTCTCTGCGTGTTTTTTTTCAAGACTTGCAAAATATTTGGTATTTTTTTCATTATTTTCAACATGCATTGCTTTCGATCTTAAAATACTTCCATTTATATGTCTAGTTCGGATTTCATCAAGGAATTGTTTCTTTTGTACTAGTGCTTGCGTTAGGTTATCAATAGAGTCAGTGATGTTATTATTTAGTTGTGATTCAATACATTCTATTTCATTTATTAACTTTTCCTCCTCTGTTTTTAGTAAATGTTTTTTATATGAAGCATATTTTATTGTTTCATTTCTAATCGAACCTTTTATTATTTCCCATAATGTGTTTGGGTTTGCATCGTTATTAAAATCTATCGTTTCTTGGATACATTCTTTTATCTTGGACTGATATTCTCTGTCCAGAAGGAGAGAGTTGTTTAATTTAAAATACCCCGGACCTCTTTCCGCCTTTAAATTATCTATCGTAAGTTGTATTAAAGAGTGATCGGTTTTAAATCCTGGTTTTATATTACTACTTTTTACGTAATTTAATAGATTGTCTGATATTAAAAAGTAATCTAATCGACAGTGTATGTGAGGTTTATTATTCGAGTGCCACGTATATTGCATTTTTGACGGATGTAGCAATCGCCATATATCGACTAATTGGCAAGTGTTGATTATACTATTAATATCGTCTCTACATTTTTGGTGTGTGTCCATTTAGCCGTTCTTTTTATCTAGTGTATGGTCTAAAATCGTATTAAAATCGCCACCGATAATAAACGTTTTTTCGTCATTTCCAAGCAGAAACTCATGTAAGGCTTTAAATATTTCCGGTTCATCTTTGTTAGGCCCATAAATATTTATTAAAGTTAATTCATCTTCATTCAATTTAATATCTAGTGCAATAATTCTACCTTCTTTAATTTCAGTATATTGTTGAGTTTCTATATTAGCGTTTGGATTTATAAGGATTGACACTCCTTTACAATTTGTACTATTCCCGCTAAAAATACAAGGTCCATTCCATTCTTCCTTCCATTTTGAAAATACTTTTTGTGAGCAATGCACTTCTTGCAGCATTATAATATTATAGTTTTTACTTTTTAACCACTCAAATACTTGTTTACGTTTACCGGTGTTGCCTAAGCCCCGAACATTTAATGATACTATTTGTGTTTCCATTTAGCGAACTTGAGAATAACTACGACACAACTTAGCCATAACAAAGAAAGTACTGAATTGTATAAAATATGCGACATTTGCAAAAAAAAACAATTGAACTTCGTTCATGATTCTGATGAACTTGTATAAGTTAATGCATTTTGGGGTAGTTGTATTGTAATAGTTCTTTCAAAACTATGATTCTCCCCATATATCCATATATATAACATTGTACGCCTTGTTACTGCGCCCTCGTGTATTCAAACCTTAACATTGAATTTATATCAAATTTATTTAAAGGACGTAGTTTTTTCTCAAAGGTTAAATAAATGACACACATTATGTACATATCCATCTGAATCTGTAATGGCGTTTCTTAATCTGAATTATTTTAACTATGACTCGTTCCGCTTTTAACAATTATTTCAATCTATCAAACGATTTTTGTAAAATTGGACTTTTCATGCTTAAGACACGACATTTAGATGTTAAAATCATTGGCTATTTATAACCCGAATTGGAGTTTTCTCCCTTTGATTGATAGACTTATGATACACAGATACTGATAAAGATACATTTGGGCTTCTTTTGCTAATTTGCACAAATGTATTGTTTTTTTTCTTCTTTTCTTTTTAATCATCTACCTGTAAAATTGTCCATTCAAAAGGCTTGATAAACGGCTTCTTTTCATAATTGCATTTCAAACAAAATGTCACTTTCCTTTCCAATTTGCAGCATTCTTAAAACTAAATAGGCGAATGACATCTTTCAGATGGGCTAATCCGAGCACTCGTCTCGCACTAGAATCTCTGTACCTTAGATTACCTGAGGCACTTTCCGATGGAGTGTCCTGAGTGGTTGTCCGGCAGTTACCAGAATCAATATGACTACAGAAAACAGTGGAATATATTGACAACCCCACATTAATAGATCAAAGCTGTGTTCAGCAATATGCACTCTCTGGGAGGAAATCATTACAAATTAAAGATAATGTCTTATAACTGAGTTTGTTAAACATATTTAAAATGTTCTCAGTTGTGTTTCTGTTATTGGCAAGCAGATTATTATGGCGTTATACTAAAGACAAGGCATCGGAATACGACAAGCTGAGGATCAGTGGGACCTGCATCAATGCTCATGTGAAGAGAACCATCACCAGCTTCATGTATCATATTGGTTACAGTAAGAACCGACGTTTATCGGGGTTAGGTGTGTGTAGTGTAGCCATTTTGGCACATTTAAGTTGGCTCAATCAGTTACTCTTTTTTTACTTTTGTTATATCTGACAGTGTCATTACAAATTTTGTAGACATTTTACTTGAGATCGATACTGCTTGCTATCTACCAACAATGGCTTACCGTTGGTTGTCCTGCTTTTACTATTTAAATAATCAATACATTACGCGTATATCCTGCTTTACTCAGTATATATTATTACCTCCCTCCTTCACTTTGTTTATATATTTGATGGGGGAGATTATTGTGTGGTTCGATTAATTTTCCAGCAAAATGTTTTGTTTAAGATGGATACGAGCAGCTTTTTCTGTATTCCTGATCCTAATATGACAAGGGACGCCTTCTGGCAGAACGTGGTCCGGTTTTTTGTCCGGAATGAACCAGAAGAAAAAGACAGATCATTTATGTCAAAACGGCATCGTAGTTGAATCCATTGTGCCGCTGTAACGAGAATATTCTGCAGCTTAAGGACAACCAGGTATTAGTCGCAGTTACAAATGACATTTATTAGGGGAAGGGAGCGTTTTGTCTTTGAACTATTTAGCTAGCAACTCAGTAACGCATTTAAATACTTTCAACAAAATTGACGGTTCTCTCTCAAGTTGGATAGATATCAGACCTTGACTACGGCTGTCTTTGTCATCTGATGGTATAAAGTCAACAGCATGTTTACTAAAACATCAAGTGTCAACATAAGTAAATCAACAATTGGATTGTTCTTTGCATTTTAAAACATTGATGACAAACTGTAATGTTTCTATTGCATTAAATATAATTTCAAATGAAATACCCCTTTTAACATGCACTGGGAATTTAAACAAAATGCAGTCTACAATGTGTAGCATTATTTATTCCATTTTAAGCAAGAGTTCAGTGTTTTAAAGCTTGTATTTATCACTTATGCACTTAAGAGTGCTAAGAGATATGCTTGAGCGAAAACTTTTCTTTCCGATAGGCTGAGCAACGTCAAAACCCTGAATCTCTGGGCTTGTGATCACAATTTCTGGAAGGATGTGGGCAATAACAACAACAGGTAGATATCTAAATAAGATATATGGACTTCAGCATTGCTATGCACAAATTTGGAACTGTCCGACTTATATAATTCTTTTTATAATTAATAGTTCTATACGAAATATTAAGTAAGGGGTGAACCCTTGATGTAAGAGCTTAAAAATATATTCCAATGTTGTCCTGTAGTAATTTGATACAAATGACTTTTAAAGTTTAAATTAAGTTTTTGTTATAATACACACTTTAATGGCTGGTCTAAGAAGGTAAGCTTTATATCTGTAATATTATTGTTGTATGCACTTTATTTAAAGATGTTGTACCAGAACTCAATTAAAGCTGTTATCTGTTAAGCTATATGCACTTTTTTTTAAGAAAAGGATTTTGAATCGAATATAATCATTAATAACTAATAATTGCTTTTATTGACAGACATATATGAAGGCGTTAAAGACACAGCATTGGTATACGATTAGCTAAGGATCAGTGGAACCAGCATCACTGTTCATGTAAAAAATATTTCCAGCTTGAGGAAAAATAATACAGTAAGAACCGACATTAATCAGTGAGGGGGTTGTAGTTGACGACATAATTGGCAGTGTCATATACTTGCCGAAACATTTTATTTTCACTCGATACTGCTTGCTTCCCTCAAATATTGGCTACTTGTAGGGTGTCAGGTCCTTAATAGATCCATAATTCTACGATAGTTTCCTCAGTATATATCAACTGTTCTGTTTCGCTAAGTTTATATATGTGTTCGGAAGATTAGTGTGTTTTTCGATTGCATTTGCAGCTAAAGCTTTCTATTGAAGATAGCAACCAGCAGACAACACTGAATTCCTGATCTGAAGGTAATAGGAGCGCTTTCTGGCAGTGTGTGGTCTTGGGTTGTTCGGCATGAACCTGAAGCACAGGTAGATGTAGCTTGCAGTTAAAACGTACTGATATATTTGCAAAATATTGCAAGAGTGAGATAAAACTTGATACTACTGTTCTATAAGATGACCGATATTCAAAAATTAGTCTTCATTCTGCAAGCTCTAGGCCTAGTTTGAAGATTTAAAATCTAATTTGTTTAACAAAACAAATTCCGTTTGAAACCAATGAGCATTTATTTCAAGATTGAAAATAATGTTTAGTAGTTGGATATATGATATTGTTTTCCGAAGAATGGTTTATCAAAATTGAAAAGCATATTCAACTGATAATCACAACTGACCGATAATATTTTTCGACTCAAATTACAGCGACAATTGCTCTGTTGTGGACGCCCTCCGATTTATTTCCATTACCATACAAACATTATATGAAGGCTTTATCATATATAGTATTGTACATTGAATGTGGATGCCTTGTCTGCATAAAAATCGGACGATAAACAGAATATTGCATTCGGATGTTTGACAGTTATTTTCTGAACACCTCGTTGACAATTTTGACGGTTATGGCTTATAACCTATAAATGTCGGAGGGAAGAATTGTAAAATAAATGTCTTTGCTGTCTTGAGTAATTTTAACATTACTTCTCTCATGTAACAATCAAACAGCTCAATGTTTGAGGTAAGTTTCTTAATATAATTAGTATGATTATTGTCGCGTTTTCACTTTATTCTGTGCACCCAGAAGTTGACAGCTGTGTTCAGTTACTTGTACTGCTTTGCAGAGAATACATTCGTATTGAAGGCCGTGGTGAATGACTTGATAAATGATCTTTTTCGATTAACAAACAGATGGAGTGGTATGCTAGATAAACAAGATCGCAATGCAAGACGCCTGGAATCTGCTTTCGCTATAACACAGTTGTCTCCCTAGGGCCGTTGTTTAACTAATGATCTACATTTTCAGAAAAGCAGGTAATGGTTAAAGATATAACCAACAGTTATAATATAGTGTGTAGGCTTCGCATTTTAAGGTTCCTATTGGCTAATCCATGACAAAAAGGCTTTTTGTTCAGTGGAAAACAATTGCTTTGTAATAGTTTGTTTTGTGACACAGTTAACTCCTACAGTTTAAAAATGTGGAACATAGAAATGGTGACCAAATGAATATAGTAAGTTATAATAAACACTTGTTTTGTAAATGGATAAACCAACGATTTGTCTGAATACATAGATAACACCCCCAAGTTCTGACATATATTTCCTGGTGTTCTATGCCATTCTCAAACTAATAGGAGTCTTATTTATTAACAACACCAATATTATTCATATTTCGTAACATTATGTATATTACTTCAGATGTAGCTGTATGATGTCAAGCTGTGGTCTACATAGCCATAAATCAGCATTGTTGGTAAATGCACGGCCATCTAGAACACGCGCCTTCCAGGAAATGCCTTTTGTGACCGTAATGTAAAGGATCCAATGTGGGTCGTTTTCTCGTATGTATTGGCATATATGAAAGATGATATTTGCATTAAAAGTTCAATCGCAAAACACATTAACCTTTCAATTAAGCAGTCATGTACACATAGTTAAATATAAAAGTGACTCATTCGAGTAAGTGTTTAGTAAGTAGTTTCAATCTTCATTTAAACCAGTTGGCAGTTTAACATAGGCTTTTTGGTTTGTACATCCCCACCAAAAATCTTACCCCAACTGCTTGTCTTAAACCTTTAGATCTTCCATCAACACCAGCCTAAGGGAGACAACTATACCATATAATACATGTACTGATGATTATTGATCAAATCTTATGTGAAAAACTACAGAAACAAGCTCAGTAGCGAAAAGTTTAAACATAAACCCCGTTCAATGGCACAGGGTAAACGTCAAAGACATAGAAGACAAAAACATAAATCACAAACTAGAAACATGGAACACCACAAATATCTTGCCACACTCCGTTTTGTGTCTAATGCAGTACCGCAAATGTTAGCAAACAAAATGCATGCAGAGAAACCTAAAAACTATGTTCGACAACTTTACGTATTAAGTACTACCTTCGACCAGAAATCGAATAATTGAATATCCTTTAGTTAACTAGTTTGTCCGGGCACTGACTACTTGTTAGATAAATTTCATGACTGCGCACCATAGCTATTTCATAGATATTTATTTTTGAGGTATGTGAAACTGTTTCAGAGCATCAAAACAATAAGGGCTCACATTTACTTGCCTGGCAATGTTGATATTTTGTTTGCATTAAGAGGAAGTACAACAGCACATTGCTTTCTGATCCCGGTTATGCTGTTTAGGTTTAAAAACGGGTAAATTCGGGCAAACATAAATTTGAAATTTCCGCAACTGGGCTGTAGATTTCATTGTATGCTTGATGTGTTGTTTCTCATCTTAAATATTCTTCCTAACCCTAAGTACCATTGTAGTTTACTTAGCTTAGAAGATTATTGAGGCTGAACAATTTATCGTGTACTAAAACATAATCGTGAGTGTATTTTATTTTCTTCCAGATAGAGGAATATGACTCCCCCCTACCACCCACTAAATCCCTGATATGGAGGTCACATTGGGTTTCTTTCCGGCAGGATAT
This sequence comes from Mya arenaria, assembly GCF_026914265.1. Lineage (NCBI taxonomy): Eukaryota > Metazoa > Mollusca > Bivalvia > Myida > Myidae > Mya > Mya arenaria. Next base: position 49,908,159 of record NC_069128.1, on the reverse strand, counting down.
GGTATTTGGTTGTCCGGCGAATACCCTAATCACAGGTAGATATCTAGATACATGTGAAGCATTTGGCCAACGACTCATTTCCAAACAGTAACCTTTCGAGCTTTTATTGCCATTTGAGGTAGACAATTAAAATTATATGTACATAAGATCACAAAACATGTGCATTAATTGCATCTGTCCATAGATGAATACCTATCCCAATTGACATATTAGAGATACATGTTTAACTTCGTTTATTGGTTAATCATTGAGTTCAGATGTACACAATAGATTGGATGTGTTTGTATTACAGAAATGCTGTATTACTTACGGAAAGGTCATATTGAACTGTCGGGTAAGCAAATGCCATGACAGGAGAAGGAATGAAGAGCAGGAACTGTCACACTCAGCTACTTTGCTTTTTTTCTTTTCTGCTTTATTTGCTTTTATATGTGTTTGTGAACACCTATCTCAAGTATGTGTCTTTATCACTAAAATAGTTTGCTATACATTATTGCAGTTAAGTTTTATAAAGAGTAAAGGATGGATGGAAGAATGCACATTTGTGTAGCAATTTAAAGTAAATGCCAATTTATTTCTAAGTTATTTAATTAAATCCACACACTTATTGATGAGTGTTCAAATGTATTGGGCTTATGACATTTACCTTCATTGCTGCGTAGCATTAACATTTTTTTTAAATACACTGACAGCTTTGTCTAAATATCTTCATTAGTTTGGAGACGAGCCTTTTTCGCATTGGAGGCAATGGTAAATGAATTTGTGAAAGTTTTCACAGTATTGTTGCTCTTTTTAACAGACTGGTAGGTGATATGCTGGACGCACAACATCAAAATGTGGACGAGATTCGACATGCCAAAATTAATCGTGGTTGTCTCCCTTTGACCGCTGTGATGGTCATATTATGCAGTTTAAGGACAAGCAGGAACTGGTTGCAGCTAAAATGACATGACGGTACGTATATGAAGTGTATCCCTTTGAACATGCCTTCAACCAAAGGGTAGATGTTTTAAAAGCACTTAGATATTTAATGTTATCTTCAATTTGCTAAATGTACCCCAAAAGGCTAAATGTTAGGTTTCATGCCCTATTTCTAATTCCTATCCTACACATCTTTCATATTTAACTAAGTGTATATGATTTTTATATGATATGAATGCGATTAAAACTAAGTACAAATGCTCTCTTTCAGGTATGTCAATACGTGCAGACGGTCTATAATATAACCCTGATCTAGAAGTTACAAAGGGCCCTCTATGATAGGATGTGATCCTGTGATGTCCAGCAATTATTAGAACGACAGTAAAAACGCTTAGTATTTCATTTTAGCCACAGTATTGCTTCAAACAAGTGTCTCTGTGGCATTAAAGATTGAAAATTACATTTTGTACAATAAGTCATCTATAATTGTTATTGACTTTGTTTGTAGACATTATACAGTGTTTGAGTTGTACTTTTTGTTTATTGACAGCCCTATGAGGCGGTTGTGAAAACATAACAATAAAATATGACAGGCTTCTGCCAAACCAGCATCCCAGTTGTTCATCTGTGTTAGATGTAAAGAGAATGATGAGCAGTTTGATTGCATTAATATGAGTATTTAAACATGTGTTTGCTAAGACAATTCTTAATTAAACACACTAATCTTATTTGGCTGGATCGTTGACGTTCTCCATCTAAATCATTTCTTATCTTGCATATAATATTTTCCTGTTGTTATCAGACGGTAGCCTAATTGCTGCTTGTAATGATATAAGTATGCGTACTTAAACATTGTATTAAACTAAATAGTTTCACAAGTATTGACAATATTGAGTTTGTTTCTTCAATTTGAGCTTATATGCTTGTTTTTGTTTCTTTCTTACCTCGAATGCTATCATATTATAATTGATTAAAGCTCAGGTTTGTTGTCAGGGGCGGATCCAGGAATTGACGTAAGAGGGGGCGTAACTTAAAGAAGTTACCATTTGACTTACGCCCCTCTCTCAGGACCAAATTGTATATGCCTTAAAATGTTGGCAGGGGGCTTGGGGGTACTCCCAAAATAATTTTATAACAATTTATATTCTGAAAATATGCATATTTGTCGTATTTTATTATTCTATTTTATTTCTTTTATAATGATATAAAAAGTTAACTTGGACGTGTTTAGGTGTTGGAGGCTGGTTTTTGTCGTTGTTGTTGTTGTTGTTGATGTTGTTGTTTACACTATAAAAGGAACAAATGTATTTATTTCAAAACTAAAAGAAGTAAAAATAACAGGTTAACACTGTTTAATAAGAATACATCTTTCACATATAGAACGATTATATTTATCAAAAACTGTTGTATACATGCGTTTGGGTTACTGTTTATAATTTGTTTTCGATACTTTTGTGAAATTGTTTAACGATGATCATGATGAGCCAGCGTTTTGTGTCACGATCATTTCATTTTGCGATGCCGGAATCTACACAGCCTGAAATACACGAAAATTGTAGATTTTGAATTTCGTATCGTGTAAGAAGAGTTTTGGTATTGTTTGAATGACTGTATGAAATATCAGTGCTCTAAAGTTTTGTCTGATTCGCACAATAAAGAAATCATACGATATGTCGCTATTGTTTTAAGGAAATATTGTGCTTGTTCGATATTTCTTACTTATATTTAAATATTGCCAATAATTTTCAAGCACAGGTCAATCTTGATTATCGACACAAAGTGTACCAATCCGTTGATCCAAAGCATCAAACAATTTGGTATCGCATACTCATCAATTATGACTACCACATTTATTAATATCTGTATTAATAATGGGTACTAAATAATACATCATCTTGCTTTGTAGAGGACGGTCTTGTGTGTGTTTGACACAAACCTATCAAACCGATTAATCGATTGGATGAAACAAAAGACTTAGCTATGCCATTACGATTTGGCTATTGATTCAGTATTATATTGCTGCCTGCATACAAATACAAATACCTGTGGTGCCGTGATTGTATAATATTTCATCAAACGATATCCCAGTCTGATCGAACAACAGTCAGCAGTTTGTTTTATTTGATCAATCCCATTTCATTTCAGAATGTTAATTGTTTAGTAGGCACAAAACATAATAAATGTCGTAGCGTCGCATATTGTAATAAGGACATCCCATAAACTAATACAAACAAGTAAATTTCAGGATTACTTTGCCCTCGAAAAAAACTTGGACAGCAATTAAATCTTACAGTCTGCGATATGTTATACAATGTTTTGTGTCAGTTTTAACATCTTAGAAAGAGGTTGTTCAGTAGTCAATGACATATTTTTTCCTAAAAATTCTTACATTGCAATGATGTTTGTTATTATCAGTCAATTTCAATAAATTTAAGTGCAACGCATGGTTATGCACTTTCATATTTATGTCCTATTTCTGCAAATTATTTACACATCTATACAACATAGCATCGTAGGCTTAAATGAGAAAGATGAAATAAACTATATAAAGTGTCTTTGTAAACAGACATTCGTTTTCAAATTATACCTGTAGCACTTAGAAACTACAAAGTGACTGTCATGAAATGACTGTCATTAAAATAAAACAAAAAAGTTGTTTAAGCTTTAATTAAAGACTGAATATTATAATTATCATTTTAGTCTAAAGCGTCATTTGAAACAGACCACTGGGGACTCTTATAATGAAATACATTTTACAATAACCACTAAAGCAAATCCTGATTAAAATGTGTATTCAGAGGTCTGTGTTGGAACTTGCATTGGAATAAGATTTGTCAAGGTAAAGGCACTTACCTTGTAACTAAGGTTGTAACCCCGGCTGTTAAACGAGAATTAAGTGACGCATATCACTCGAGTTCCTTTAATGACTCAAATTTCGACCGTAAAAGTGTCGCTTCATTTTAATGCGAAGCGGAGGGAAGTGCTTGTCTATATAAGTATAAAATGTAGATGTGGTTAGGACGCAAATTGCTAGGGGATATTAAAATATTTTATTCATTTTATTCATATTTTAAGTTACTGCACACTAGCATTTAAACATTTTTTTTTGCAACAATTAATGATGTTCTGAATTGTTATTAAAGGGCAATAAAACAAATTTGAATTATAATACTGAATCGGTTACTTTTATCTCCCCTTGATGTGTTCGGTTAACAGGTAGTACCACTCAAATTCTCAAGAATAGTATTAAGGGATTTACATTAAAGGCTACCAATTAAAGTCATTGACTATACATATATAACATATGTTTAATTTGGAATCATGTCCAAGTTTGTTTTTTTTAAATTTCTAATCTTAGATTGTATCTTAAGAAAGAGACACTACACCTCAAGCAAAACTGTTTAGTGAAGTCAGAGTAAGGGACAAAAAAAGAATTATACCGCATACATGTCACCTCTGACGAAATGTTTGATACTCTCTTTCGTTTGGCCGTGTGTCATTTACGTGTTCATTATTCTGCCACTATTAACGGTCAATATATATGTGTATTTTTGGTTGTATTATTAGTCTATGTTGCATTTATTTATAATTATAAGTCTGTAGGTGAAAATAAACAAAAGTTTTGGAACTCTTATTAGCTGATTTGCCTTTAAGATCTTAGAGTTCCTTCCCTTGATTTGAAATGCAAGTAAGTTGAACATGATGGTGTCAAATATTGACTCATTTTCACATTAAGAACTTATTGCGCCGTAAGAATAGTCATTTTCTTCTATAAGTGCTCAATATTATTGTTGCTAGAAGTGTGAAGAACATTACTTTCCTTGGTACATTTATTATTGAGCCCATTTGGAAATAAATCAGTGGTTTCTATTGAATGTGATATCATTTCGAATATAATTTTCAAGTGTTGAGGTATTACCCAAGTTGATTCTGTCTCCAGAATCATATTTTGTATTTTCATAATATGCCTGAATGACCTGAATATGTGAAATGACACTTTGTTGATTTTCTTTTTACCTATATTTTATCTTCAGGTCTAATTTCTGACTTACCCCATCTGTTTTATCGTACCTTTCCTATCAAATTGCATACAGCGTTTGTCATTATTTAAAGGTTCATACCAAAATCTAAACAATTAATTTGCGAGAAATTAACCATGACTCACGAACAGCAAAGCAAAGTGTAGGAAGAGGGAGTGAAGAAACCATAGCGTACATATCTGTAATATTGTATTGTTTATAGGGCTGCTTTGCTGATAAGCACAAGCTGTGAAATTAAGCGAGCAATACTTTTGTAAAATATTTGCGTGTGGTAAACTCATCCATCAATAAAAGCAAAATTAAATGCAATAATGTGTTTTTCAGTACCTCTCTACATTGAAGAACATAAACCTGGAAACGATTTTGAGCACTTCACAACAAGTAAAATGTAATTCTACCTCACGTAGAAATGTATACCAATCTTAATAAAAACATTTAGCATATAATTACACTTTGAATGTACTTTCCTTTACTTATGACACATTTTAAGTATTTTATAGATTTTGTCATTATTGTGAAATAAAAATCAGGCAGTCATTAATCAAACGAATGCGTGGATTGTTTGCTGAAGAAAGGGACACCACTATTCAAGCCAATAGTGTTCAGTAAAGTCAGAGTTACTTCCAAAAAGGGAATGATACTACATACATTTGACCTCTGATAATAGGTTTGATACTCATAAGCACATATCAATGGTCAGTTTCTTTTGTGTGCCATTGTCCTAAGTATCATTTAACCACTATGCCATATAAAAAAAAATAGTTGTGTTCATAGACTCGTTTGCATTTATTTATTGCTTTAAGCTTGGATGTAAAAAAACCAAGGTTTAGGAAATCTGGTGCTGATTGTCCTTTAAAGTCACAGAGTTCCTGCCCTTGATATAAAATGCAAGTATGTTGAGGTAGTCAGGCATCACGACGTATTATAAATACTAGTGCTAGCCCTTACACACAATTGTGATCTAATGTGTTTATATATTTTTACCAATTTTCGATTTATTCAGTAGTTATGTATGGTTCAACTAGCGATAATTGCTATTTGTCTATGGAACTTAAAACGAATTGCAAGGCAACGCCAAGGGTTATATACAGGACTACGTCCGGATAAATTCCCAAGGCAACATTTATGGTAATGACAACGTCATAGACAAATCATTTCTTTTATGTTTATTGAAGTTTAAGTCAGTTGCGATTCCTTAGGCGACGCCTAGGATCATATGGAGGGTAAAGACTGTGGTTAATCCAAGGCAACCTTTATATATTTGATAACGGAATTCAAAGGCACCGCAACAGAATAAATACATTGTAATGAACGCAAACGGATATACAGTGGGCAGTGTCAGGGTCAGTTCCTAATGCAACACCCAAAGTGTAATACAGTACTTCATCCATTGCAACATATAAGACAAGTCCCAGGATTATATTTATGAAGATGTCGGAGATATTACAAGCGTTGCATTCATGACAAGTTCGGGTTGGATCGATTTCCAAAGCAACACACATGGTCGGAGTAATGGCAACGTCCGGGACAATTCAATTTTAGGTCTACCGCTGGGTGGTATGAACACGACAACGTCCAGGGCATATCCTAATGTACACAAACGGTCATATAGAACGTGACGTCCGCAAGGTTGAAATAATATTGTGAGACAACCACATTCATCTGTTTCACACTTATAATGTGTTTATCTATAACACTTGAATAATCAAAAGAATTTCCCTACCACTGACTTAACTGATACTCAAGGTTAAGCTGTGGCAATGATATGGATAACATAATTATTGTAAACTCGTCAGGCTTCAAATCACACTCTATTTAGGCTTAACTATTTCGATAGATTAATGCACGAACGAATTAATAAACATCAACTGCAAATGACATCAACGTTTCAAGGGATATCTGTATATGTATATGCCAACACCCCCCATGGTATCTGATATTTATTTTATTATACCCAGGAACTATTTTGCATTAGTTACGTCTGCTACTTTACTAGGAGTCATCAAAACAGTAATACTCAATTATGAAGGGATGGCATAATTATTATTTCATATGATTAGCTATTTCCTATTTAATGACATTTCTTTTCTTTAGATATGTGCTCTTGCCATACGGATTTTCAATTTAAAAATTATACTGGTCAATTTAATATGAAGAAATTCAACATACACATAATGAGTAACATCATTCATTTTGAAATAAATAACACATTTAATAACAAGTTTGTTGATTAGTTTTTTTCACAAGGGGATAATTTGTGGGTTCAAAAGTTGTTTCTGCAAAACGTCGACTCGATCTATTGAAAATTTCAAGTGTTGTTAGACACACGCGAGGGTAAAATTAATAATATCGCCCGGTAAAAAGCGTCTTGTCAGGGTAATAGTACGAAATGGCTCATGTCGTGAATATTAGAACAAAACATTAGCAGGTAACGTGAGGTATACTAACAATATATAGTGTCCGTTGCAGAATTTGTAAAGTCTCCCTTTTCAATTATATCAAATATATACTTGAAAGAGAAACGCAGCTTCAGTTTATCATTTCTATTTCAAATGATGTTTGTAGCATACTTAACGTAGTGTAAGTTACCAGTAAATGAGTTAATTAAACAACATATATGTCTAACCTTTTAGAAAATAAATCACGCTTTTACTGTTATATTTTAAGCTTAGTCCTATGTTTGAGTGTTGTTTCCGTTTTTACGTCTACACATTATTTACCATATCAGAACGGTGTAAGGTAGAATTAGCAAAGATGTGTGGATATACTACAATGCTATTCAGTTATATCTCAAGCTATCATTAGATTGTCGACCTTGAGGACATGGTACAAACAAGTTAAACCCTTGAACGTGTGTATAGCAACACTTGGATGTGTAAGTTACAGATTAAGAAACATTTATTATGAAAAAGATATTCATTTTTTTCATTTAATTGACCGATGTTATATCGTTATTTTGGCATTAGTTTTTCATTGAAATATTGATTTTTACTATTTTATTTCAGCTGATATTAATACCCCCAACGTTCATTCTTTTAATGTTTGTTTGAGTCTGTTATAAGTTAGACTTTTTTACCGATCGTTATCAAGAATTGCACTGTACATGACAGTCCTTTGACTTTGAGATGGAGGTAGGTTAAGCACTAAATTTATCTTAGTATACCATAATCGCTGATATCAACGTTGTTTATTTGACTCTGAAATTGATGAGAACATTCGTTTAGGGCATATTAGCATGAAGCTAGATGTGAACCGACTGAGTGAACGAACGTTATTCATTAGAAAGTGGGCAGGATTGACACTTTTGTACATGGCCCCCTTTCTCTAGCTATTAGTGTTTAGTAATGACCTTCGTGACACATCGATGACTTTGCGTTATCGATTGCTTAAGTATAATGCATTCGTGTGATGTGCTAATGCAGTGTCTTCATATAGTTGGATAAATTGAGACTTTTACCACAAAGTTTGTATTGTGAGTTATATGTTGTTGTTTTCGGATTTGTGGTTCCGAAATCTCGTCGATAATATCAGTTACACTGTAAGTAAATCTAATACTTGACTGGCTTCCCTTTGTGTTTTCAAGACAATATTGCAATCTTAATCAGAAATGTCAACTTTGCTTCTAGAACGCTTAATTTGTTCGGACGATTTGATGCAGCGACGAAGCCATAATTCAAGAGCTTTTTGCTAAAGTTACATTTTTAAAATGTATTCGAGTCTTTTCCCGCCGTAAGTCATTGTAAACGAGTATAGTTAAGAGTGAGCTTCTGGTCTAGGCCTATCCATGTAGTTTCTCTTTGACATATATTAGCATGTTTTTACTTGACTGCCAACTGTTAAATCACCTTAAGTACGACTGAAACATTGCGAACCAAACCCATAACATATTATGATGTCAACCGTTTTGACACGCATGAACAAAGTAAAGGAACAACAGAAAACATTGTACATTTATTGTCTTGACCATACACGCTTGTATGCATAAAGGAATGCACAATAGTATATAGGTTTAGTTTTCGATTTCATATCAAATTTACAGAATTAATATCAGATTGATAGTCATACGAAAAACGTCTCCATTTTGCACACAGACGACAGTTTACAATCTCTCGAGCAGTATACTATTTCCCTAATGTCATGCACAGTATTACCAGAATAGTACAATAACACTTATTCTGAATATTAGTCAAATGTGACAAAGGTGACAATTGTTGACATCAGTACTGTAGTATACATGCGAAAAACACAAACACGACATAAAAAAATATCTAAACAAGTTTCGCAACACACATTTTGTATTTTGTCTCCATTTAAGTTGAATTATTTTGATCGATGTTCAAAATCTATTTATAATAAAGCCCTTTGATATGATAAAAAAATATGATATTGAAAGTCTCATAAGCAACAATATGCATTTTTATTCGAATTTCTAGAATTTTCATTTTATTTCTTCTTTAATAATACTTTTTACGTTATATACTGCAACTCAAAGTAATCATGTATATGCCCCACCACAGTTATTTTACTTTTGGCTTAATAATAATTTTTATTTAGATCATATTAAGGTCAGATGAGGATCTTTATCATAATTGATTTTGGTACTGAAATTGTTCTTTTGAGTGTGTTTTGAAATCTAAAGAAGAATAACATGTAGGTGTAAGTAGCACTAGATAAGGTAGGCGCTGACAAAGGACATCATCACTAAGGCAGCAGTGACGGTCATCTTCATGGCTCCACTACAGATTCCAACTACGATCCAGATATTTGCTACTGATGTTTTGCTGTTTGCGTCGGTTGCGGTAACGGTTATTGCGTATCCTGCTTTGGTTGAAGCACTCGTGGCTACCGCTGTCGTCACGGCTCCGGCGTTGCTAACGGCAAAGTTGGTCGTGTCTGAAAGAAATCGTATGTTTCGTATTATTTCATTATTTCGATTTCTTCGCACATGCAAGAATATGTTTGTTTTAGTCGATTATCTAATTTAAAATGTTTTTATGGAATAATTTTATGAAGATTAATTATGTTTTTAACAATTTAGCATAAGCAATGGCTACTATTTAAAGAATTACTAATTTTTTTGTATATATGTATATATACCTGATACGACCCATGAGGTAACTGTGTTGGTGGCAGAAAGTGTAGTGACTGCTGTACCTAGAATGGATCAATCGCAATTGAGTTTTATTGTACGGTTCATTTCATGGTCACTTGTGAAACACCAAGTTTGACACTCAATTGATTCGGTATAATTTTAACCCGAATCTGTTTGATTGAATGAGAAGTTGTGAATATGAATATCAGTTTTTATCTTCAAAATGTTAGAGTGGTAAAAAATGAACTTTTAAATAACTAAAGTAAGATGCGAAAATACAATGCATGTAAAACATACTTGTTTTGCACACAATTAATTCTATCTCCACAGAACTGAATGATGTAGAAACACTATGTACAATGAAATATCCACATGTATCGACCTGTGATATAAGTGTGTATCAATACAAAACCTTGCCAACACAATCTTTGCAAACTAATTTGAAATGAATATTCTCTATAGTGTTCTCGCTAAAACGATAACCAGTCAAGGGAACACAAACTGTTCAATCATGTAAATCTACGGTCTGGATTGAAATATTGCTTAAGGCTTAATCGTCGACATTAACCTATCAGTTCATGCTGTTGTTTAATATACATGTTGTCTTGGAATAAATGTATTTCTCGTATAGTGTTTGTTTTTATCATTAAACAGGCTGTTAGTGAAATCTATGCTAATAGGCATGTTCCTTTTAGTTTTATATGTAATATTCAACTTGATGATATTAGGAATGCCATTTGAAATGTATAAATTAGTTAATTACAGTTTTGCCCTCGAATGAGAAGGCATGTAAAAATTGTGAAACATGAACACGTATCCATGTACTAAACATCAAACTGTAAAACGAATGAGTTCGCTTATGATAATCATATTTCCTTTACAAAACCATTTCAAATTAAATGGTAATGACTAAACTCAATGAGTTATATCATTTCTCGTTCCATGTTCCTGTAGATTTTTGTTTTGTCCGCTATCAAAATACACATTACTCAATCAACTCGACCGTTGCAATGAAATTAAAATGTTGCCTACCGATAGCAGCGCCGTCAGCCAAACACACTGGAATTTCATAATCGGAAAGACCAGGAAGGTCGGCTACCGACAGCGTTACCGTGGCTGTTCCCATATTACCTGCTGAATCGGTGGCGCTGCAACATAATTGTGTAAAACGAACACTTAAGCATATGGATCCAAAGAATTTATTAACATTTTTCTTTCAAAAAACAGTTTGGCTTTTTGCATATATATTCAATTGTAAGTATAAAATAATTGAAATCATTTAAGTATCTTTTCATGAACGATTTGTATACATTTCTTCTTAAAAAATTTTACATGGTCTGATTTCACGCATTGAGCCGTGATTGTACTTTTGTATTAAAGATATTTAATTTAATCCATATATCAGGTAATTTCCTTATTTCAAACCTATTAGGCCATAGCCGTTGCGGTAGCGCGGTGGATTCTAGTCATAGGTTATAAAGGTTTTGAGTTCGAAACTAAGTGTGTTTGTTTTAGTTCTCGCCGAATCGGTATAACCCATGGCGAGGGTTCATAAGCTCCCCCCACCCCCCTCCAACTAAGTTTTTTCTCTATCTTTTAATGTTGCTATACAAAATATCTAAGAAGTGCAAATGTGAGTTAGTACCCATCAAACATAATGATGACCATTTGAATTGAAATCATTTGTGCTAAGATGTCGAGACCGAAGCTTACTGTTCTTTTTTAAATAATAGTACTTGATAATTTATTACAAATATTGTTTTGATAATGATGAAATACATTGTTATATAAATGAATTAACATGGAAAAGCAAATAGCAATTAAACAAAAATAAAAGATAAATTTTGAATGAAAAAAACATCTTTTGTTTCGAACTAAATTGAAATTATGAAAAGCATAGAAAAAAAAAGAAAAAAAAAATACTAAATATTTCCCTCAATGGATTCGAGCTCAAACCTCTTACACAACCTCACTATCCGTTACCGCCTGCACTTTATGTTCTACCTAAGCATCTTCTGCGTTAAGGAGTTTAATAAGTAGCTATATACTCTAATGTAAGTAACTCTGAAAAGGTTACTCACACTCACACAACGACACACTTTGCCTGTTATGGAATCTTACAGTGGTCTTGTCCGAAAGGTCACAGCTCACGGGCAAAATCGGACTAAGCCATGTTGTATTATTCATGTGAATATTTTGATCAGTTTTTTCCGTAAAATACAACATGTGAGTAATGTAATAATACAAATAATGTTGCACACGAAATATACCGAAATAATATGTATACAATTAATTTCATTTAGAATAAAAATAGAAATATAATACTTACATGATTTCAAATACATAGCTTGTTGCTATAGAATCACTAATAGCATTCGTGGCGGTGACAGCACCTGACGTAGCAGTGGCAATAGTACCAGCGGTGCCGGGGTTCCCGCCTGTTGTGAACGCATAAGAAGCTATCGTGTCTGTGCCTGTCGGTGTAGCAGTCACAGTAAACAGTGCGCCATTCGCAGCTACGCTTTCCGATAGGGCTGCAACTGTCATAGTGCCAGATGCTCCTGTGATTGTTGCTGAATTACCGCCAGTTTCTGCCCATGCAGTGATCTGACCATCTGTTAAAAACGAAACGTTTACAGTTAGAAAGATTTCTTCAACCGTTACGTATTTACTGTCGTCATGTATAGTCTTCACGTAATTCATTTGAGATATATATGACAAGAAATGTGAGCACTTAATGTGTTTCTATGATACCAATAAATATTTTGTAATAATATAACGTTTTCGTATCCTTCTCCGGATTTTTTGCTCAATGACAAAGGCTTAGATATATAGTTAATATTCCGAAACATGTCATCATGTTTGCATAAAAGTAAATAAATCTGTACTTTTTTATTGAAGGCGCGAGTTTGAGCATGTTGATTTCACGCAAACTTCATATAAACAAAGAGAACGAAAAAGCAGAAGTGTAACTTTACGCACATTTTTGTTATCACTGTTTTCACTGATATTTTATAGCCTACTTAATTTCAAGAATAATGAATATTATTTATGTTTGTTGTTGTGTTTAAGAAAATTTAAGAACGAAAAAAAAAAAAAGTTACCATGTTCTTTTTTATCATAAACTGCCAATTGAAACTTAAATGCGCTGTACAGATTTATTAATTGATATTGGGCCCTTTCATGTTAATAAATATAAATAAAAAGATACTTAATACTATTAAACTTCTGAATAATATGTAGACAAAATGAGTAGGAAAGACAGGTTATGTTTGGAAAATCGAAACTGATAGCAATTTATCCCCAAAAGTTCAACTAAATCATATACCCTAACTTCTAGACGTTTCCCTAGATAACAATGCTGACACTGGCAGAATGGAATAAAGTGTTTCAATACTCAAACAAAAACAAAATAACGAATCTGGCCTGCCTTTTTAAAATATTGTCTCTTATAAAAAAAAGAAACACGACAGCTCAGCTGCATATATACTTTACAATAAATAGTATCATGGAAAGTTTATGAATTCCATAATTAAAAATAGAACAATACTATGGACACATATTGAGTTTAAGCTATATGTTGCGAACATACTAAATTTGATATTTTAAATAGGAAGTATTTTGAACAAATGTCATTTACTGCGGTTGCAATGTCATATATAAACATCTTTTATGCATGTATGATTCATGAATTGAACATCATTAAACTAATACAATGCATTGTATAACTGTTTATAATAATGATTGTGTAACGTGTATGACATCAATTTATGACAAAACACATGAAACAAAACGCGACAGAGTAAATATGTTATAATGTTTCAGGCAATTTGATAACCGAAAGCATCTTAAACAAACTATCCCGGAAACATTGTTCGTCCGTTCATATACATGTTCCTCTGTCTGTGCGTTCGTCCGTTTATTTGTATGTTCGTCTGCCTGGATGTTCGTCCGTTTATATGTATGTTCGTCTGTCTGGGTGTTCGTTCGTTCATCTGTATGTTCCGCTGTCTGTGCGTTCGTCCATTTATCTATATGTTCGTCTGCCTGGGTGTTCGTCCGTTCATCTGTCTGCTGATATGTACGTACGTCTATTTTTGTTGTCTGGCTACCCTCCTTTCGTATCTTTGATTGCATGTTCATCAGTCTTACCATTTTTTCTGTCTGTATTTTCTACACATTTCTTATTTGCCCGTGCCTTGTACATATATCGTTAGTCTGTCCGCATATTTGCCCGTCTATAAAATTTTCGCGTTGCAGCGTTATGCGTCATTATGTTTTATCATTTTTCAATGAAGATGTATTATTCGCAGGGTATTTATTAATTTTGTATGAAATAAAACACCTCAAAAACATTGTAATTATACTAAAGAAATGTTTTCCTATTTTTAAGATGATTATGCAATTACCAATCAAAACAAACACATACTAGCAGCATACAGACAATAACAACTTGCCCGACTGCTTAATGAAACAGACTGCCATGATCAAGAATGCGGCAAACGTCCTTAGATCCATCTTGATTTATTAATGTGTCCTTTTTTTGTTAACAAAATAGAAGCTACAAGTCACTGCAAGGTACTAGGGCCGAGTGCTGCCTCTTATAGAATGTGGTTTCAAAGGGTCCATGGTTATCAAGTCGTCAAAACAAACAGACGGCGTCAACGATAATCTGATAACACGGTTGGATCCACAAAAACCTTAACTTTTGCATTAGGGAAAGAATAAACTCGCCAGGGGTATCAAATATCCCCTAACTATGACGTAGGCATTACGTGGGTATCACATGACTATTCTGATTTCGTATCGGGACCAGGCTCATTTGACTTTGTGAAATCATATAGTTTACGACTACTCTAGTGAATGGATACATTTTATGGCTGTCACATTTGTAACCTAAGGTAAAACGTTTAGTTTTGGTTTTAAATCATATTTTCATCGCACGTAAGGATTACTGCAAAACGAATGTTTGCATAACAAAATTATTAAAATAGAAAAAGAAAAAAATGTTTCACATTGTGTTATTTTAGCGAACAAAGTTGAATATGCTGCGTTTAAAAAATAGAACCTTAAAGGCATGTCATCTATGGATCCAAACTATAACAAGTGCGATAACTTAATAATGTTTATATTCCATCTGTTTGATGCTCATGATTTCAACTAGTCTTATCCGATCATGACATAAATAATAATTGGATTAAGTAAAAACTTACAACTTACAAGCAGTGCAGTAATAGGTAGAGCATCAAAGCAAGTAACGTAATGCTGCCAACGTTCTTCGGTTATGACGTCTGAACAGATTTAACGATGTCAACAAAAATGTGTTAAGAGCTTAAACTTCAAGTCTATTTGGCTATCAATAACCAAATGTAAGCGTACACAGGGCTGTTGTATAATTGCTGCGTCATTTTTAAAAAAAACGTTTCGTTCCTAAACTTTTCAGAGAAATGCTATGAATCGCTAATTTAAATAATTTATTATAGATATCAAATCATTGCCTGTTTCAGTGAAAGTGCAATCTCGAAATTTCCGTCACTGTTACTTGTTGGGTGTTAAGCAGTAACGTAGTTACGCTCGTTAAGCTTGTAGGAAATATGGTATCGTCATGCGCTTGTTCTCTTTGTAAGTATTCAAAAATATCTTGTTGACACTTGCTGAAAGATTCTTTGTGGGAAGTCCGTAATATTGGTAGCTAAAGTTTGCAGCCTGACATCGTCAAGTTTGCAGCCTGACAGCTGTAACTTGATAGTCTGGCAGCGTGAACTTGACAGTCAGGTAGCGTCAACTTGACAGAATTATCGCCGCCAGGCAGCCAACTTCACGCCGACGGATCGTCTTGCCACTCGTCCCCCTTTTTAATGCCATCAGACTGTCAACTTCACAACAAAATGCAGCCACACCGCAACGTCGCGTACTTTATGCCGCCAGGCCGCCAATATACCCCCTCTATTTTGGGCTATAAATGCCGCTAGGCCGTCAACTTTACACCGTCAGTCCGACAGCGTAATGCCGTTAGTCCACGTAATATTACCAGGACGCTAACCTATCACCACAAGGCTACCGAATTAACCCGCACGGCCGCCAGTCTTTACTCGCTATGCAGTCAACTTAACACCGTCAGTCCACCAATTTCCCGACGCCAGGCCACAAACTAAGTCTCACAAGACCGTCAGGTTGCCAAATTAACGCTAAATGACCACCAAAATAACACCGCAAGGTCGTCACCTATTACCTAGCATTAGACCTCAAATTCCCCGCCGACAGGCCGCCATAGTCCCACCGACAGGTCGTCAACTGAATAACGCTGTTTAGCGTAATTTACGCCGCTAGGCCGCCAGCTTCACACATCTAGACTGCGTATTAAACGTCATCAGACTGCACATTTCAAGGCGCGTTTGGTTGCCAATTTCATGCCGATTGACCACATGTTTTACACCGCTAGGTTTCCAACTCAACGAATATGCCTTAAAAGTCATGCCGCGAGGCCTTTAGGTTCAGGCCGCCAGACTGCATATTCAATGCTACTAGACCCTAAATTTAACGCCTCGAGGCCGCTTGGACTCAAACGCCATGCCACCAGGCCGCCTATTAAACGTAGCCATGTTGTCAACTTAAAAACGAAAGGCAGCCAATTTAATGCCCCTAGGCTGCCTTTTTTACGACACAAGGCCGTCAACTTCACCATCAGGCCAACCACTTACTTATGTTAGTCCACTAACTTAACTCCGCCAGGCCGCTAACTTTACACCGCTAGGCTGCCAATATGACGCCGTATGGCCGCCAACTTAATCTCGCTAGGCCACAAACTAAACACCGCCAGGCCACCAATTTCCCGCCGACAGGTCGCCTACTTAAGCTCGTAAGTTCACCAATTAAGTTCACCAAGGCTGCCTATTTAACACCGCCAGGCCGCCATCTTAACCCCGCTAGGCTTGCATATTGACCTCGCTAGGTTGCACGAGGCCACCGACTTGACGTCCACCAGGTCCCCAACTTCCCGCAGCCGGGCTATCTACATCCCACCGCCAGGCCGGCACACTAACGTTGCTTTAGCGCCTAATCAACGTCGCTATGCCCCGAACTTCACGTATGTTACCGCCTATATAACGCCGTTGGGCCGGCATTTTCACGCCAAGATGCCATACTTCATGCCGCTAGGCCGCCTATTTACCGCCGTTAGGCCGCCAACTTCAAGGCGATAGGCTTTCAACTTCCCGCCGATGAGTCACCCGATGAACGCCGCTATGACTCTAACCTCCCGCCGTAAGGCCGTCAACTTAACGCCACAAGACCGCCTATTTGAAGCCGCTATGTCCCAAACTTCCCGATGAAAGGCCCCAAACTTATCGGCGCGAGACTGCTAGGTCGCAAATTTTATACAGCCAAGACAGCAACGTATCACCGCTTGACCGCTACGCCGCCAACATTACGTTTATCAAAAGCTTGAACATCTGCCAAAAATATAGTTCTTATTGAAAAAAATGCAATCGTTTTTAACTTATTACACAGTGTCTGAACGGATAAATGCAAACCATTGATCGGAAGTTAGAAAGGAATGAACCAAATGTTGTTGCCTTAATTTGGTTAAAGCATATCTAATAGAAATGCTATCAAGCCAAATTCCTGTTTCATCATAAACGTATGTACCTTTAAAGATCACAAGAAGTAGTAAAGAACGTCAATTATTATTTTACTTAGAAATATTAATGTAATGTTCACCAAAATAGTATATTTCTTTTTGGCGTATATAAACTGCTATGTTTTTATTCGAATATTGTTTATGTGAATTAAGACAAATACATTTTCATGTGTAGGTGGAAAACATTTTGAGACGTTAATGTTTGGCGTTTGGTGTATATTGTGTTTTTAACAGTATCTTTGCTAAAGGTTAGGCTACTGGACTGGTCACTGTTTTATACGTTGTTGATCGAACTTTTTTACTAATATCGTCAATTTTGGGTCCCATGTCAAATTAATTCAGACTTATCTGTACGTATTTATGATTCAGATGTTTTATAAAAAAGAAGTTTGTTTCATTCTCTTTTTAAGATAAAAATATCTGAATCAGCAAATATCAGATTGTTCAGTTTACTTGTTAGTTCGCACTATAAAATCAAACGATTGAAATGGTTATACGCACTAATTATTAAGCTACCGAGATGTGACAGTGCACTTAGAAAACAAGTGCCTAATATCTTAGTACATGCAAAATAACTCAAGACAATGAAATCTTAGTGCGCACTAAAAATGCAAGTGCCTTTAATCGAAGTGCACGCAAACAACATAAGCGACTGAAATCTTAGTGCGCACTAAACAAGCAAGTACCTCACATTTAAAAGCGCACTAAAAACACTCAAGCGACTGAAATTTAAATGCGCACTTAAAATCAAGTACCTAACATTTCCGCGCGCACTAGAAATACCAAGCGACTGAAATTTAAGTGCGCACTAAAAATCAAGTACCTAACATTTCCGCGCTCACTAAAAATACCAAGCGACTGAAATCTAAGTGCGCACTAAAAATCAAGTACCTAACATTTCCGCGCGCACTAAAAATACCAAGCGACTAAAATTTAAGTGCGCACTAAAAATTAAATGCCTCTCATAATGCAAGCGACTGAAATCTTAGGGCGCACTCAAAACTCAAGCACCTTAACTTTTATTGTCTATGAAAATTTAAGCGGCTGAAATCTTAGGACGCACTAAAAATCAAGCACCTAAAACTTTAGTGCATGTAAAAACTCAAGCATCTGAAATATTAGGGTACACTAAAATTAAAGCAATTCACATATCTGTACGCTAAAGATGCTGAAATATTAGTACGGACGAACACGGAGTTATATACAATCGTATAAAAAGTATGTGGCACTGACAAATATGCAGTGTCTAAAATGTTAGCATGTACCAATATTCGAAGAGTATTTAAAATCAAACAATTTGAAAATTAGTTTGAACTCTATTATGTTGGGTTTACTTTTGGATTATGGTATCAAAATACTATACGACAGATTTACAACACCAGCAGCTAAAACGCTTACTCATGAAATGAAAATGATAAATTCTTACATATCTTTATAACTTAACAAACCTTTCTTGTGCATAAGTTAACTTATATAAACATTATTATTTTTTAAATGTATCTGTTGGTCAATATATTTACATAATTGACATCTTACATTTTCCAATATAAGTGGTTACGGTGTAGAAAAAAACTTCCTTAAAAATATTCCGAAACTCAATTTGCACCAAATTAACATTTAAATATTGAAATGCTGTTAACGACATGTTTTAACAACATGGCACAACTGAAAATGTCAGTAAAATTGAATTAACATGAGCTTATACTGTTGGTTGTCATATTCTCTTTAGTTATATAGATATTTATATGAATTATTTTAAAATTTAAACATACTACTATCAATCGACAAAGTTATTTAAATAAATTGAAAACTAAATAAGCTGGTAAAATGATAGATAGGTTTATGAAATTAACAAAAATCAGAAAAAAAATCCTCTAAAACTATCTTGATTTCGTCGAAATTCTGGTTATCGTAATAATTTTAAAGATGATTAATTTTGAGTATTTATTTCCATTTATATCAAAACCAAAGTATTAAATTAAAACAGCAGTTATCTTATATTACCTGAAAACATAGACATTTATTTAAAAACCATGTACATTTTTTAATTATTTTTGTGCATTTTCTTCAATAAATGATGTAATCTAAGTCTGCGGATTTGTTCGCATTTGTAGGGTATCTATTGTTTAACATATACTTATATGTCGATCAATTGAAGGCATTGGCTCCAGGTAAATTATTATTTTAATAAGTGAAAATATTGATTCCTCATCTACATTTTATGAAAAGAAGATCATTTATGAAGACAATGCAGATATCCTAACAGTTGACAGTTCCTGTATTTCAATGAAGAATACTTTTCAGTTATGAAAAGAGGTCTGAGTTCAACTCTCAGCAGGAACAATTGTAGTTGAGTGTTTGCATTGTGATAGAGCATTTATCAATTTCCTTATTATATGAAACTCATTATCAATATCGTATTGCTTGAGATTACTGTCTCTCCTCTATTTAAAATAAGTTTTGCGGTCTCATTATAATATGATTTGTACTTGTTGTTTTTGAGGTAGGAGTTCTCGTCCCAATATTTCAATCAATCAATATCAGTATCAATATTTAATAATTACATACGACCCTTTACACTATAGGGGAATATCCTTAATTTGTATGTTGTTTGAGAGTGTTTCGTTAGTTTCCGTCTGATCATTAACTACCATATCGGAGCGTTTACCAAAAGATTTCCGTAACCGTAACTACCGAGCGAATAAATAACAAAGCAATTAACTTTTATCGTTAACGTTGGCCTTGACAACATGCAACAAAACGTTCACCCACTACCCTGTCGATTGAAATTATATACGCATCATGATTACTATTGATTAGATGGATCTTTTTTTGCGCGAATGTGTATCTGAAATAATATAAATTTGTATTTCCAAAGGATGATCTCGTTTTTGCCCAAACTCCACATATAATATTCACGCATATTGTCTTGTATTTGTTGGCTATGAATGTGGTTACATTCAACGAAGGGTTATGTAACGTAATCTTGCTAAATCGGGCAACACTGAAATAAAACTATCATATCGCTTTATTGCATTTGTGATTAATTCTGTTTTTTTTCTTTCTTTCGTTTTTTTGCCAATTTGGATAGTATTTGGGGTTTAATTTTTGTCCTGTACTTTTTTGACTGATTATTGTAGATTGAAACAATCTATATTTTAATTTGAATTCCTCATCGTTCTAGGGAAAGGTATGTTTATTTTTCAAGGATTTATAGAAAAATTCACGAATCTGTCTTATTTCAATATAATGGTCGTAATATGTCGTAAACTTTGATGCTATTTATAGTTGCATATTCACATGTCAGTAAACATTCGCATATAAAACTCACTTAAGGAATATAAACCTCACTATGTCTTTTTCCGGCAATTCTGTCCCATGGTGGGTCGGATCCCAAGGAAACAACGACCAAATATTGCATTTTCTCGAGCAAAATTCCCTTATTCAAATGGTTGAACTTTTTCATATCCTCTTAATATTATACTGACCAAGATATTATTACCAAGTGAGATGACCTAGTGCTACCGCAAAGGGAAGTTTAATTTGCTTATTGTTTTTTAACAATATATGTTTCAACACGAGGCATATTCAAAAGAGTTAGGTACGCATACTCCAGTCACATGTGAAACCATGTGACGATATACTGTAGATTTGAATTGTAAAGTAGCCTATGTGTCGCGATATTTTTTTAACCATGATTATAGTGATTTTAAAATATACGAAAACATACGTGATATGGACTATGTATTTAAATATCATGCAAGTCTTTAAACAAAACTAAATATAACAATATTTATGCGAAAAGCTACAGAAACAAGCTCAGTAGCAAAACGTTTCAACATAAACCCGGTTTAATGGCACTGGGTAAACGCCAAAGACATAGAACATAAAATCACAAACAAGAAACATGGAAGCACAGTACATACATACTATATATAAAAAATTAGGTATTTTATCAACGATTGTTAGGTACCGCCTTGGAACGGTCAGTAAAATGCAAATTTACTGGATGCTTAAACCAGTTTGTATGCACAACCTCACTCTTGTCCCAACAATCCCGATTAAAGTAAAAACGTAAATGGTATCCTATCAAAGTATACAATAATGCCAAAGACATAGAATACAAAATCAAACAATCACAAACCAGACACCTGGAACAACACAAAAAACTCCACAAACTCAGTACACAGTATACTATTTAAAATAAAACAACAAACTAGGGGTGTTTATCAAGGATTGTTAGGTACCGCCTTGGAACGGTCAGTAAAATGTCAATCTACTGGGGGCTTAAACCAGTTTATGTGCTCAAACCTCCTTTGAAAACACTGTTCCTTCAATTGGTGATTTAAGTTTATAGGGTGTAATTTTCTCCAAACTACATTGGATTTTTTTTGGCACATAATATCGAAAAAAAGACCAACATCACTAAAGTCATGATTTCATGTATATGACACCAACAGCAACTTGTGTGTACGATGCAAGCAAAAGGTATTCTACCTTTATCAGAGGTAAAGCTATCAAAATATGAATTAAATGAATATGAGACACACTTAAAGGTTTTCTCTATATGACTGTGGGTTTAAATTGCATTTTATTGTACAAAGGTAAAATATTTAACATGTCACAAAAGATTGCACATGTCAAACATTTCCTCAACCAAGTTCATCGCGCACAAGAAGGCATTTATACCTCTGGTGTAAAATATTCACGCGGGATCAACTCACTGTCGTTCAGTGCAAAACTAATATCCCTTGACAAACAAATAAAAGGTACGCGTGTGTTCCTTTCGACCAGCTAGTAAATTGTCGTAACAGAAAAAAATGCATTTTTTAAGCGTTAAAACTGTACCCTAAGAATAAGACCAAAATATACATGCTAGTTAACGTAACACAGAAATGATCTCGAACCGGTTTTAGCAACAAATGTTGTATATACATTTCACAAATAAAATAGGATGTTATTTTACTGTTTATTACGTTTAATGCATGGATGTTTATGCTGTAATGATCAATTCGATATCAAGAATGGTTCCATCTCATTTCATTAAGAACGATTTGCTTCACAAGTTTATTTCACATAACACATATCATAAACAAGAATAAAAATATTTCATAAAACTTCACAATATACATTTACAAAGACCACGATTTTCTTATCATATAAACGTAAATGAATACCTAAGTAATAGCAAAACATTTTCGTGTTACAAAACAATCATTAGCGCTTGAGGTGTTCAAATCTTGAATTGACGGAGCAGATTCTATTACCCAACATGCACTAAGACACTATTTAATTAGTATGGACAGTATCAATTGCTTTATGGCAAAACATTCAATGTGGTCACTGGAAAAAACATCAGTGAACGTTTTCGTTTCAGAGTAAGACACAACTGGACAAAAAACATTTTATACTATATTAAAGCAACAGCCATAGCTTATTTCGAATTCAACTTCTTTTCGAACTTCACTATTCTTTTTTGCTATTCTTTTGCATCACATTTTCTGGTCAGAACGTATTGTTTTTATAGTTTACAGTATTGGTAATACCAATAAAAAGATAACACATTGTAATAATAGTTCAAAAGTGTAATAATCATTTAACAAATCTTTTTCTACTTGATATACTATGAATGAAGCTGGAAGAAGAACTGAAATAATGTATCAAGGATGGAACATTGAATAATTTATCTGTCGCTAAAGTAATTATTGCGACGTGTCGATATAAAATCACAGGGTTTCCAAGTAAGACATTAGTGTTTATACTTAATTACAAATTTAATGTTTGTTTTTTATTGGTGGAACCTGATGACTCACAATTTGGTAATATTATAATTGTAATACACATAACAGTCATTATACGACGCTAAAATACTGGAGATAAGCTTTGTAAGTGAAATTTATTTATTTCATTATTGTGGTAGTGTTTCATGTCTGCATACATTTATTTAATGGAATAAAAATATATATTATTAATATCTGCACTTTAAGTATTGCGACATTGTTAAATATAAAATGTATTTCAATAGCTTATAAGCATTTAGAGTAGAAGTATCACATACCAGCCTTTTCTTGTACAAACACGGTGATATTGTGATTTTGAACGCATGAAAACCTTCTTTACAAATTTGAAGCGTTTGCAGCGGTGTGAGTCATAACGATATTCCAATATTTAATAACAGAGCATAGTATTTTGTGCAATCAAAAATAAATACTCAGGACAAGCGACACGCAGACTTCGTTTCAAATAAAACAGCTTTGATTTGAATAGACTTGAGAATCAAATAACTCATTACCTGCTGGCAGATGAATGGCTTATTAATTCACAATGGGTGAATAAATAACGAGATAGCAGTCTCCATTTATGTCATCAAATACATTCATCTGCAATTTTCCACTTGGGGATAAGAGCCCGTGGTACAGGTATTGTTCAATTTTGTCGTTTAATTAATTATAATGTTCACTGCAAATGCTATCTGCTCAGACATCTTCAAATTACACCGCAGTTAATTTTTTTTATGCCATACCTCATTATTTCACAGTCATTCAAATATATCAGGTAACACATCTTTATGATCGCATTTAAAATAGCTAAATATTTATAGAGTTGCCTAGGCGATATGTACAATAAAGGTATTTGATACTTTTTCGACCATCTTTGTTACCGCAAGGTGGCGTTCCAGTATTACAGTCCCATCGAGGATCGAAATTTTCGTGCTCATTTCAGAAAAAAAAAACGTCGGCATGGGTAATTCAGTAAACTATTTTACAGATAGGCAGATCGTTTCATTTTTACAAGTTCGGATACATATATATATAAGGATTTTATGAAAAATAATTTACTTGTGAGAACGATGGTATAACATGTAAACGACGTGTTGAATTATCTTTTAACAATATAAACTAAAGAATAATAAAAAGGAATATAATTCGAATGATTGTATGTTTCAAATACTAGACCAAGGGTTTGGGTAATAGAAATGGCTTTAACGCAAGACATCAGAACTGGCTTAACAGATGTAAAACATAATAGCATGTCATATGGCAAAATATTTAAGTTTAGGTTTAGGTCTGGAAAAAATAATGTTTAATTTCTTTAAAGGATGTGATTATTAATCCAGCAACATTTTATAGTAAAAGTTAAAATCATGTCAATAATGATTGCCCAAATATCATGATATTTCAGGATGTCTTAGTGAGTACATATGACAAGATATTTTCTTTTATTAAAACTATATCTAAAATTTTCTATTTCAAAAAAGAATGTTCTGTTTGAAAATCCATTGTTATAAATACAACATATCTGGTTCATCCATTTGGAACCTTTTAATTCTATTTTAAATTTTGTGAAACGCAAATTGAACTAGTTATACATTAGTATAATAAAACAGCATCTTCATTCAGATATATCGACAGTCGATCTTTGTTACCCATATATTTTTTTTTGCAAAGCAAGCACGCAATTAAGGTGCCTAAAACATTTCAATGAAAGTTTCGAATTCAATTTAAGAATTTATATGATATGTTAAATTAACAACACATAGTAAATGAACATTCTATGCATTGCCAAACATTCAGCATAACGTGATTATTTTTCAGTACACTATGAATGTGTAAAATAGGATATACGAAGAACGAATGGATTGTATTAACTCTTAAGTATTTGGCTTATTATCTGTGTCCATATTGTGGCATAATCAATTTGGATGCATATAATAGGAACACCAAAATAGCAGCAATTTGACAATCATGAACAAGGAAAAACGGATATTGGCCCAGATGTTGATATTATCATACAAGGAGCAAAGGGGTAAGTCGAGTTTGTTGTCAATTTCATCTAAGGAACTAAGCCACGATTTGTTTCGAAATGTGCAAAGAAATGGTTAACTATATTACATTAATTGATAAAACGAAATTAAAACTTGAATAAATCTGTTTATTAAACTTTTTGGCGTTTATTTCAAATGTATCAAACAATACCCATTCAAATGTTACCAAAATGAGATTCATCATGTCAAACAATTTAACATTATGATTAATGGCAAAATAAACAAAATCGAATAGCTCCTGTACTTGATTAATTGACGCTAATGAGAACGCATCGTTATTAAAGTTAAATAATATAAACATTTCCCAATGTTAATGTTCCCTATATGTAGTAAAGAAAAGATAGTGTAGACCAGCATTGTGTACATCAATATTGCGGCCCGACTTGTGTAGCGCAAGGAAAGTCTATAAATGGTGTACGATGTCCATAACATTCTTAAGTTATACAATTTTGGCAGTAGATCAGTTCACTCTTGATAAATAATAAAGGACTGATAAAAGTCATTAATAGATATAAATGTATTTTTCACTTCGACAACCTGTCGACATTTCTCAAGACAACAATAATAAAAACATCTTTATGATATCTCATTTCTTCATTTGACTCGGAAAAAATACAACCTTTTGGCACGATTTAAAGATTGGTGCCCAAAAATGGAAACATATGTGGTCACTGCGTGACCTGTCCTACACCAATGGTGTGATTTATTTTTGAAGTATGATATAATACCATGTGTCCATTGTAGTTGTGTTTGCTATGTCATAACTGTTGGGGTGAAGAAGAGTATTAGGTCGGATTTGAAGGGATTTAGTACCTTTATGTACTACTGAAATTTACGCAAACACTCAATGTGTTGGATAACAAGAGATAATTGATCTTGTTTTTTCTGCATCAAAACCTGACTGTAATTTATTTTTAAGAACCAGTCCTGGAAGACTGTATACATGGAATATAGCGTTTACATGTATTCGGGGTCATGTTGTGCATGAACATATCTCAAGAAACTTATAATAATGTTTTGTAAATGTAAATTGCGTAGTGTCCTATGTATACTATATTTCCAAATTAACTACTCTCACACCTTTAGTTAATACGTACCTACAACCATTATTTCCGAGTAGGAACGGTTTCATTCATAATACTGTCACACTTACAAACTGCGTTATGTTACCGCTTGACTCTAAATGTTAATAACAGTCTGTTACGGCATGTTTATGACTTTGTTAGCATTGTTACATTCTAAATATCATGCATTAAGGGTTTTAACGATACATAATCAAATTATTTAATCCAGTCCAGCATTTGTTCATTTGATCGGCTCACTTTTTATATCCTTATGATACTATGGCTTTGATATGCAGTGCCAAAAAGAAAAAACACTGATAGATTAACATAAGACCCGTCGGTGTGCCTGGAATGATATTTGATCACCGGTTCTGTTTGCCTATAAGGCTATTTTATACTCTAAAATGCAGCGAAAAATGCCTAAAACTGGGGTATGCATGATCAAAGATATCTCAGAATCCCTGCACCGGACGAGGCTGGGACTAATGTTTCCATTTAGGGGACTCTAAACCCTACAAGAAGCACCCCGGGGGTGGCTGGGATGATATTTGGTCACCGGTAACTAACGCGTCAAAGTATGCCAAATTTCGCGATATTTCGTACTTTTAACGCGCTCCCATATAGCTTGTAAGGTGAGTTAATCTCGAAGATATCTCCGTACTCAAAAATGGTATGAGGTCCGTTAAGGTCTTGAAATATAGGGCTCTCGATTCCCTACAAGAAGCACCCGTCGGTGTGCCTGGAATGATATTCGATCACCGGTTCTATTTGCCTATAAGGCTATTTTATACTCTAAAATGCAGCGAAAAATGCCTAAAACTGGGGTATGCATGATCGAAGATATCTCAGCATCCCTGCACGTGACGAGGCTGGGACCAATTTTGCCATTTAGGGGACTCTAAACCCTACAAGAAGCACCCCGGGGGTGCCTGGGATGATATTTGGTCACCGGTAACTAACGCGTCAAAGTATGCCAATTTTCGCGACTGTTCGTACCTTTAACGCGCTCCCATATAGCTTGTAAGGGGGAGCTAATCTCGAAGATATCTCCGTACCCAAAAATGGTATGAGGTCCGTTAAGGTCTTGAAATTTAGGGCTCTCGATTCCCTACAAGAAGCACCCTGTCGGGGTGCCTGGAATGATATTCGATCACCGGTCTCCATTTGCCTATAAGGCAAGTTTATACTGTAAAATGCAGCGAAAAATGCCTAAAACTGGGGTATGCATGATCGAAGATATCTCAGCATCCCTGCACGTGACGAGGCTGGGACCAATTTTGCCATTTAGGGGACTCTAAACCCTACAAGAAGCACCCCGGGGTGTGCCTGGGATGATATTTGGTCACCGGTAACTAACGCGTCAAAGTATGCCAATTTTCGCGACTGTTCGTACTTTTAACGCGCTCCCATATAGCTTGTAAGGGGGAGCTAATCTCGAAGATATCTCCGTACCCAAAAATGGTATGAGGTCCGTTAAGGTCTTGAAATTTAGGGCTCTCGATTCCCTACAAGAAGCACCCTGTCGGGGTGCCTGGAATGATATTCGATCACCGGTTCCATTTGCCTATAAGGCTATTTTATACTCTAAAATGCAGCGAAAAATGCCTAAAACTGGGGTATGCATGATCGAAGATATCTCAGCATCCCTGCACCTGACGAGGCTGGGACCAATTTTGCCATTTAGGGGACTCTAAACCCTACAAGAAGCACCCCGGGGGTGCCTGGGATGATATTTGGTCACCGGTAACTAACGCGTCAAAGTATGCCAATTTTCGCGACTGTTCGTACTTTTAACGCGCTCCCATATAGCTTGTAAGGGGGAGCTAATCTCGAAGATATCTCCGTACCCAAAAATGGTATGAGGTCCGTTAAGGTCTTGAAATTTAGGGCTCTCGATTCCCTACAAGAAGCACCCGTCGGGGTGCCTGGAATGATATTCGATCACCGGTTCCATTTGCCTATAAGGTTATTTTATACTGTAAAATGCAGCGAAAAATGCCTAAAACTGGGGTATGCATGATCGAAGATATCTCAGCATCCCTGCACGTGACGAGGCTGGGACCAATTTTGCCATTTAGGGGACTCTAAACCCTACAAGAAGCACCCCTGGGGGTGCCTGGGATGATATTTGGTCACCGGTAACTAACGCGTCAAAGTATGCCAATTTTCGCGACTGTTCGTACTTTTAACGCGCTCCCATATAGCTTGTAAGGGGGAGCTAATCTCGAAGATATCTCCGTACCCAAAAATGGTATGAGGTCCGTTAAGGTCTTGAAATTTAGGGCTCTCGATTCCCTACAAGAAGCACCCGTCGGGGTGCCTGGAATGATATTCGATCACCGGTTCCATTTGCCTATAAGGTTATTTTATACTGTAAAATGCAGCGAAAAATGCCTAAAACTGGGGTATGCATGATCGAAGATATCTCAGCATCCCTGCACTTGACGAGGCTGGGACCAATTTTGCCATTTAGGGGACTCTAAACCCTACAAGAAGCACCCCGGGGTGTGCCTGGGATGATATTTGGTCACCGGTAACTAACGCGTCAAAGTATGCCAATTTTCGCGACTGTTCGTACCTTTAACGCGCTCCCATATAGCTTGTAAGGGGGAGCTAATCTCGAAGATATCTCCGTACCCAAAAATGGTATGAGGTCCGTTAAGGTCTTGAAATTTAGGGCTCTCGATTCCCTACAAGAAGCACCCGTCGGGGTGCCTGGAATGATATTCGATCACCGGTTCCATTTGCCTATAAGGCTATTTTATACTCTAAAATGCAGCGAAAAATGCCTAAAACTGGGGTATGCATGATCGAAGATATCTCAGCATCCCTGCACTGACGAGGCTGGGACCAATTTTCCATTTAGGGGACTCTAAACCCTACAAGAAGCACCCCGGGGGTGCCTGGGATGATATTTGGTCACCGGTAACTAACGCGTCAAAGTATGCCAATTTTCGCGACTGTTCGTACTTTTAACGCGCTCCCATATAGCTTGTAAGGGGGAGCTAATCTCGAAGATATCTCCGTACCCAAAAATGGTATGAGGTCCGTTAAGGTCTTGAAATTTAGGGCTCTCGATTCCCTACAAGAAGCACCCGTCGGGGTGCCTGGAATGATATTCGATCACCGGTTCCATTTGCCTATAAGGCTATTTTATACTCTAAAATGCAGCGAAAAATGCCTAAAACTGGGGTATGCATGATCGAAGATATCTCAGCATCCCTGCACCTGACGAGGCTGGGACCAATTTTTCCATTTAGGGGACTCTAAACCCTACAAGAAGCACCCCTGGGGGTGCCTGGGATGATATTTGGTCACCGGTAACTAACGCGTCAAAGTATGCCAATTTTCGCGACTGTTCGTACTTTTAACGCGCTCCCATATAGCTTGTAAGGGGGAGCTAATCTCGAAGATATCTCCGTACCCAAAAATGGTATGAGGTCCGTTAAGGTCTTGAAATTTAGGGCTCTCGATTCCCTACAAGAAGCACCCGTCGGGGTGCCTGGAATGATATTCGATCACCGGTTCCATTTGCCTATAAGGCTATTTTATACTCTAAAATGCAGCGAAAAATGCCTAAAACTGGGGTATGCATGATCGAAGATATCTCAGCATCCCTGCACCTGACGAGGCTGGGACCAATTTTGCCATTTAGGGGACTCTAAACCCTACAAGAAGCACCCCGGGGGTGCCTGGGATGATATTTGGTCACCGGTAACTAACGCGTCAAAGTATGCCAATTTTCGCGACTGTTCGTACTTTTAACGCGCTCCCATATAGCTTGTAAGGGGGAGCTAATCTCGAAGATATCTCCGTACCCAAAAATGGTATGAGGTCCGTTAAGGTCTTGAAATTTAGGGCTCTCGATTCCCTACAAGAAGCACCCGTCGGGGTGCCTGGAATGATATTCGATCACCGGTTCCATTTGCCTATAAGGCTATTTTATACTCTAAAATGCAGCGAAAAATGCCTAAAACTGGGGTATGCATGATCGAAGATATCTCAGCATCCCTGCACCTGACGAGGCTGGGACCAATTTTCCATTTAGGGGACTCTAAACCCTACAAGAAGCACCCCTGGGGGTGCCTGGGATGATATTTGGTCACCGGTAACTAACGCGTCAAAGTATGCCAATTTTCGCGACTGTTCGTACTTTTAACGCGCTCCCATATAGCTTGTAAGGGGGAGCTAATCTCGAAGATATCTCCGTACCCAAAAATGGTATGAGGTCCGTTAAGGTCTTGAAATTTAGGGCTCTCAATTTCCTACAAGAAGCACCCGTTGGAGTGCCTGGAATTATATTCGATCACCGGTTCCATTTGCCTATAAGGCAATTTTATACTCTAAAATGCAGCGAAAAATGCCTAAAACTGGGGTATGCATGATCGAAGATATCTCAGCATCCCTTCATCTGACGAGACTGGGACCAATTTTGCCATTTAGGGGACTCCATCATAAATTCAACACGCAATACATATCGCAATATACGGTAGTCCGTATTCCACTCCAGTGCAATACGGCCGTATTCCACTCTTGTGACGTGACGACATAACAAGTATCGTTGCGCGATGTTAAACTGACGTCATAAAACAAAATAGTGCGTCGTTAAAATGACATTTATTATGAAAACATGTGGCGTTTAAGTGATATTATCAGTAATGTATATAATAAAAGTGTTATAAGTATTGCGTTTTGATCCGGAATGTCGTATTCGACTCTTGTGGATATTTTGCAGATTTGCAAAAAACGCAACAAACAACGTCAACATGGACTTAGAAATACCTTCCATCAATAAATGATATACTGTTTTTGTTTCGTCTATATGGAGGCTGGCGCCTGGTCAGAGTACGGCAACTGTAGCTCTATGTGTGGCTCAGGTCACCACACCCGAGTGCGCACCTGCACTGACCCGCTTCCGCGGGCGGGGGTCATGCTTGTGTAGGCCCCTCCTTGGACAGGGCCCTGTGTGATAATTGACCGTGTCCAGATAGTAAGTCAGTTTCTCTATTTACTGTCCTAAAGAATTACTTTGATTTTAAGGGAAATGTTATCAATGACAGGGCAATCTGATTTTTAATTTAGAGGACGTTTTGACTCCACCAAGTTAAGGTACAGTTCTTTGAAGGGTCTCGCTTATGTTTTACAACCAACAATTAGGTTCCTAAAATGCATCTGAAAACACTTATTTTATAATCAATTAACTCCTTAGTAACAAAATTGCAGAAACAATACAAGTGTGGTATAAAAACATAGTCTGGTTTTAGTTGGGAACGACCAATGCCAATACAAACAATTGAAGCATGAGCCAATAGGCCACAAGGACTGTTATTACATCTTATGGCTACTCCATCCTTCCATGAATTCATTGGTTACATAAGGTGATAATGTGATCAATCAATGATGCCAAATCGCGTTGCTAAAGTTTTTCAAAATTGTGGACTTCAAAGACAATATTTGAGCAAATATCAACACTTGTTGAAAGGTTCCAGCTGTCAATATCTTAATTTTAACACTCCTTATGATTTGCCATACTTCACATCGTTATACATTGTCAATGTTTGTTTTCGTAAAAAAGTGCATTTTTCAAACCATGAACCAGTCCATTTAAGCTCATGTATTATTGAAAAGTTATGAAGCCAGCTTTTGTAAGTGATCCCCACTGCCCTTTTGCCATCATAGGTTCTACCCCATTAAACATGCTGTAACACTGCTATAAGAATACATACTAAATACAATCACATACAATCTGATGACACTTATTTAACAATAAGCTATAATAAAAAAAACTGCTATTTACATTTCAGGTAAAGGTAAAATGTTCAAGCTTGCCCCTGTACATTCGGATCGCTTCAGTGAACCGCACGAGCCATGCACGACACTATGGTATCCTTACAGACTGCAATGAAGGCATTCTTAAGGTGATCCAAAGCAGAATTTTAAGTGGAAAATATATTAGATATCTCAAATCTTTTAATAAAATTACAGTATGTTGATACACTTCGGACCCATGCATTCAGATGCTGATAGAACTGAATACCTCCTGACATGACCGGGATCAATATTGACATATTGAGATACAAATTCATCTGTTTTTCATGTTAGGCTTATAGGTTTACCAATATCAACTTATATTTTTTCTCCTACAGTTTTCTTCCATTGGTATTTCAGATGGCTACGGACCAATGCGATATCGGTGTGTTAGAGGTCACAGTTAATCTTGCGCATGTTGGCAACAACATTTATACAGTCACGTGGTGAAATATCTCATCAACCAGAAAAGGCGCAAGAAACGCATTTATCCCATATTATGGCATATGGGGCATATTTACAAAGCAGAGGATTCCTTCTAAATTACATGCCCACAGTTTCGTTACGGGAAGTAAAAGATAGATAACGTTGTGTACGTGTATCGGAACAGAAGCTGTCCTTGATACTAATAGCTATAAATAGGTTCGTGGTACCGAATAACACTTGTATTAAGTACTGATCTGATCTATCTTCTTCTTTTCACTTATCATGAAACAATTATTTTGGTGTTAAAAAGGGCTTACACTCCTTTCCTTTTAGTAGATCAGTGTGATGTTTGAAATGTGCAACAAGATGCCTCTGCAAGAGATTTAAGTAAACTACAAAATTAATAACTGTTAAATTATTTAAAATTAATTAACAAAGTTGCAATGTACCTTTCAATGTTGTTTGGAATTGCACTAATTCTTGTGATTTTTATATGTTTATGAATCTTTGTATTGTTATTAAATCTTTATATTGTTCCAAATTAAAATGAGCTATTTCTTGAAGTTGATTTCTTCATTTTCTTGAATTATTTTACCTGTCCCCTGCGTAATGGAGTGGCTATCATATCATCATTAGATATGAAACGCTACTGGAATCTTTATAGTTAAGAAAAATGTATGACTTGATGCATAAACTGTGCACAGAACCCCTGTACAATCCTACAGCGCTGTAACATGACAATGGTCTCTTACACGTCTCTTCTTGTCATTTTTGTAGACTTATTTTGTGTATTTGTCAAAGACAGGCTCTAGGCTGAAGCTTCCGGAAATAATTTTGTTCTTATTGTTTAATTATTATCATTTTGTTATCAAAATTGTAAGCCACTATTTGAGGACAATACTTTTCTTTGTCTAACATTTTTAAAGCGATATATTGAGTCAAGACCGCGATGCACTGGTTTAGAATAGTTATTATCGTAAGTACAGACTAATGTATATACATAACCAAATGCGACTTGATTTTGATAAGCAATGGATTAGTTTCCCAAGAAGGTTTTTGTTTTAAATATGTTTCGTACCAATAATAGCGAAACAATTTTTGTATGATTATTGAGTCTTCTGTTGTAAAAACTTGAATGCAGGTTTTTACAAAAAAACATTCGACGGCCCTCTTTTGACTATGTTCATAATTATATTCAACTCCCTTATCCATACATGATGATATGTTTGATTAAATTCTATTAACCAATGATCACGAGTTCGATTTGCTATGTTGATAGTCTTAAGGATAAATTGGACTCTTTTTCTGATCTAATTACCTCCAAAAACATTTAACTAATAGTTGAGTCTTTCAATTCTTAGAATAGCCTTATTTTTTTATTGGAAACTCTATATCTTTATAATTAAGATGTTTTATTTGTTCTTTATATTTAGTAATAATCTCTAAATGCACTTGTACAGGAAACATGTTTGCTAAATGGCACCAACGAGAACATTCATTGTTCTTTTCATTCTCACTATTAATTAATCTTCTTGTGCTTGTTATGCATTTCGGAAATGGAAGATAAGAATAGCTGCTTAAAGTTTTAAATTTAACAATATTATATGTTTATCAACATTTTCTATTTGTTTCCTCTAATTTCGTTGAGCTTGATTGTGACGAAGCTGATACCTTATATAATCATGCTCAAGTCCGTTTCCTGGGTAGATACCAGTACTGGTGTCCATTTTGAGAGGCCTGAAGAAACTACCCTTTGTATTTACACTATCAATTGCCCAACCAGAACCTTCTGAGATCCAATCGGAAATTCTGTTTAAACGTTCGTAATTTACATTCTGCAATGGTATATCTGTTTCATTCTCATCAATAAGGCGTTTAGCCTTTGATTGAAAGTAGCAAATGTTCTCTTTATCTTCATTTGGTTCAATAAATGTATGTATAAGTGCTACATTAAATCTTATTATACTATTTTTTTTTAAGTTTACTTTAAAGAACAATATATTTATTTTACATGGTTTCGAACTGTATTGTGGGATTATGTTCATTCGCTTTATTTTCATATACAGAAATAACTGTTCTTTAGATACTTCTTTTTTCTTATAACCCCTGAAATTATTTTTACTTTTAATACTTTGTTTAGTAGAGGCTAAGGTCATAAGCAGGATTAATGTTTTACTATTTCTCCCAACTTTATTTTATTACACTATTCATGTTCTCTATATCCAGATATATTTGGCATCTTTTTCAAATTCAAATATTTAATCAAAAACCGATTTTATTATTTCCATTTCGTGAAAATTTGTTTGCATCCATATTTTCAAAGTGTATGAATAAAGTTGTTGATAAAGCTTGTGCTGACCTGTCAATAATCCCTTTTTCTTTTCAATTTTTGGTTGACTCAAAAACAATTATCACTGCGCCTGCAATTCCAGTCGTTGATATGTTTTGGTATTTCTGGTAATAAACGCTGAAGCTACAATACAATCAAATAGCGACAGTATTATGTTTAAAGTCATGTATACATTACTTAATAGTTTATAACTCTATATATATGCCGAAACGTTTTTCGCAAAGTTTTCTTAATTAATTAAAAGCTCTCTGCATTACATTTTGTTGCAAAAACTAAATTGTGCTTATGATATGAGAGTAGCATGAGGGTGGAACAATACTGTCACAAGACTGCTTAAACCGAAAGTGCTGAAATTTGGGTGATACAACGTTATCTCTAAATCACAGTATCTTGAGGGTGGGTGGTCGATTTAGGGGCGTTTACATACTCTGGAAAATCATTAAAGAACAGAACGTACTGCTAGACGGTTATTTTTAAGAGTATTACATTTTGAACTGTATTTTCGTCAGAAGTTTATTCATACCATGGGACTATTCTAATACTGTTTTTAAATGTCAATTAACGCTTCTTAAAAAATATTGCCGACATTGGTATAAGAAACATTCAATTATGTATATTCATGAGTTTGTACTTGTGTTAACATACATATAACTTGACAAAAACATACGAGGCTTTTAAATTAAGGTATCCGTTTAAAGATCACCTTTTTCCTCTCTGTACGTATTTTTCACATAATTCAAAGCTTATTGAATAAAATATGAAAATACTATTAAAGTCAAATAGTATCTACTAAAAGAGGAACAACATAGCTTATTCCATGATAGCTTTTTATACTAATTGAGGTGGAATTACGTAACTGCGAATGTAAATCAAACCAGACAATTAAGAACTATACACGGCGTATTTTAAGGACTTGTGCTAGCCCTTGGACTTTACACAGTCGTGGTTATTTTTGTGCATTTTGAATAGTTTTATCAATATTTATTTTTCCACTACTTTCAATGGTATGGTTTATAGCAAAACTTCTTTGGTATTGGGGACAACTTGCAAGGCAACAAACAGGGTTATAAACACCGTCCATGGTAATGAACATAGCAACGTCGTAGAAAATTCATAAGGCAATATTCTGGGTTATTTAGGTTAGGATATTAAAGGTTTTCATCTACAAAGATTTGAGCGGGTATGTTGGGGCTGCAGTTCTCTTACTTATTTTACTTTTCATAGGACCGCTAAACTGGAATATTTCCTTTTGGTGACAGAATCCCGGATGTATGTATTATGCCATGCATTTTCAGCTTACTTAAAGTTGTAATTTTAACAAATAAAAATATAACTGCAATTACTTCAGGAGATCATAATTAGATATAAATGGCATTTCCTCAGAAACTAAGATATTCCTTTAAGGTCACATCTGGCCCCAATTTCTCAAAACTTCTTCAGCATAACAGGTTTAAGTCACTTATTTCAATTAGCCTAAACACATACTAAAAATGGATTTTAATAAATGAGAAATGTCTTATTGTCATTATTATTTAGAATATGTCTACATAATTTCTAAAAACTCTTTATAAAGTAAATAATACGCATTTTATAGAGCAACAAAAATAATGAGATTAGCTTAATCCTGTTATAAGAGGCTTAAGAAGTTTCGAGAAATTGGGGTCAGTATCAATTATCACTTCTCACATTTTGGGTTGAGAAGGGATCTAA
Organism: Mya arenaria; assembly: GCF_026914265.1. NCBI lineage: Eukaryota > Metazoa > Mollusca > Bivalvia > Myida > Myidae > Mya > Mya arenaria. The sequence continues at coordinate 49,871,284 of NC_069128.1, read as the reverse complement.
ATAATCACCAAATGATCTTTCAGTAATTGACATATTGTGTCAGTATTTAATTTGCTTGGAGACAAATAATTTCATTTTTTTATTGTTCTGATAAGCACATCCATAACCTTTCATCAAACTCTTTATCACATTTTAGGAGTATATAAACACATACATGTTTTCATTTAAATAGTGGAGATTTAGTTATGAAAAACGTAACAACTTTGTTTAACTTTGTGAAAGACATTATACTCTCTTTTTCTCTGTGTAAAATGTTGTGATTTACTTTGTGTGCATCTTAAACTGTGTGAACATTACTCAATGTAATTGAACGAGCTAATAATTAGACTTCTATATTTAGGTTAAACTATTCATAATACTCTGTTGTTTTTACTGGAATAAAAAGTGAAAACAAAATGGCGCAGCACGTTCCTTTTTGTCGGAGTAACGTTATGTGGCAGTCATACGCAATGTCGGGCTTCGGGTGCGAGGCGCACAATGCCGCCCATCCAAACTGTCGCATGAAATATGTATATTTACAGAGAGATAAATTGTATAATAATCAATACTTAGTGCTTGAAAAGTAACGCAGTTAAAGTACAGTATCATAAGAAAGCTTTCCGAAATTATTCCGAATATAGGTTTTGGTAAATGATGCTGAATTCAATTAAAAAAGAAGTCAGACATAACATAATGTAAATATTATATTTTAAGTAAAATTTAGCAAGGCTTTACAAACTTATTGGATCACACGAACTTATTTAACTCAAATACCTTTCTATTTAAGCTCAATTTTCATTATTAGGATTGGCATGATACCTGATATGCTCTTATCGTTACAGCATGTAAACATTACCAACCATCCGTGTTAGAGAAACCCCGTTTATAAAAAAACAACGTGTCGCAGTATTTATAAACAAGTTACATGTATGGGAAAGGGGTATTAAACGAGCATTTTATTTTGAATTGGATAAACTTAAGCACAAAATACGCGCATTGGAGTTAACATCAAGTACATAATTATGAGACCAACATTTTCAGAAATCGTGAGGAATTTATATGGAGCTATGATTTGCTAATTGGAAGATGAATTTATTTGCTGGTTTATTGAAAGTGTTTCGACAACTGACTTAAACGTCGCCCGACATTCTACAAATGATCGGGAATGAACGCCCTGAACGTGATCGAAAACGTAAGTTAAAAAATACAGTCTTAATCCTTTCCACCTGACATTTTCTTAGATTTTATTTTTGAATTATCAAACGATATTTGTCAAAATGTACCTTGTATGCTTAAGTCAGCAGTGGCTATTTATAACTCAAATTGGAGTTTGCTCCCTTTGATTGATAGACTTGAGATAAACAGATACTGATTGACATATATTTGTGCTCTTTGGGCTAGCGTCCACAGATGTATTATTTTCTATATAAACATAATCCTTTTAAATGTCCACCACCAAGGCCTGATGAAGGATTTCTTTTCGTATTTGGATTTCAGATCAAATGTCACTTTCCTATCCAAATTGCAGGATTCTTAAGACAAATGGCTTCTTTTAGATTGGACGATGCGAGCACTCGTCTCACGCTGAATCTCTGATCTTGTGATCACCTGAGGCATTTTCTGGTTGGATGTGATCTTATCTGAAGTTGTCATACGGTTACCAAAATCAAAGGTAGATGGTTAGGTAAGTCATATAGACCGCAGCATGGTGATGGACTCTTGCACATAAAGCTTTTTAAATTGCAGTTTTTTATACATTTTAATATCAATTATAAAAAATAATGTATTGTACGGGCTAAATGTTTGAAGGCTATTCTTATTCATATGAAACGCAGCATTGCAATGCACATATATATTTTAAGAGCTTTTAAAAGCAATGTATTAAATTTATACATAATTTCAGTTTAATAAGATACACATAAGTATCACATGGACTATTTTGATATACTGTTAGCTTATTATTTGTTATCTAATTGTTGTCTGGACCTCATTTGACATTACAAACCCAAAAGTTGAAATACACAAATAGCCGTGTCCTCCTGCTTGCACCGAGGATATTGGTAAATGATTGTTGGTGAAACAATTTGTTTTTTATTTTGCTTTTGTTGACAGACCGATGAGGCAAGATGCTAGAGACACAGCATTAGAATGCCTTCGGTATCGTAGTTGTCTCCCTCTACTGCTGCAACGATAAAGTTCTGCAGTTCAAGGAAAGGCAGGTATTGATCGCAGTTACAAATGCCATTTGTTACCGGGGCAGTTACAAATGTAATTTGTTCCGGGGGGGGGGGGATATTGTATTGCCATTGAACTATTCAGCTAGCGAGTAAGTAACGCATTTACATTATTTCAACCAAAAAGCTGGGTGTCTTATAAGTTTGATTGAGTTCAGACTTTTGCATTTAAAATCTTTGATAAACTAATGTGTGTCTACATTACAAAGTAGTTGATATCTAGGCTATTTCTATGCGGTACTCATTTCTTTATGCACTAGGATGTAAAACAAAGTACAATCTACCTTGTTTAGCATAATAATTTCCAGTTAAAGGCTGAGTTCAGTGTTTTAAAGCGTGCATTAATCACTGCTGTACTAAAGAGTTATAACAAATAAGCTTAGTTTACTCAAGTTGCAGAAACGGATAGAAAAGGGAATATGTGGAAGCCGACTACTTACATTCCTTTTAATGATTGACAGATGGGTAGGTATGCTGATGACACAACATCGGGCTGTGACAATCCGAAGCATCTCTAAAACTGGTGTCAGATAATTTGATATTCATTTTTATAATTAGATCCCAAACAACATGTCATTTTCATATTTAATTTACATTAACACGATTCTTTGTTATTGTTATTGTGGCATGCGAATGTTTTCTTTCAGATAGGTTTATACGTGCAACCGTCCATTACTGAATCTCTGAACTTTAGATCACACGAGACATTTTCTGGTAGGATGTTGTTTTAAGTTGCCCGGACGTCAATGACCAGAGGTACAAGTGCCCAAAAATGGTGAGCTTATTATCTGCAATAAAATGGTTGTATCAGATCTATATGAAGCTGTTGAACCGGAACTTCACAAAAACTGATATCTGTCCAATTGTATGCACTACTTTGGAGAAAATCATCTCTAATCGAAGACATTGATTAATACATGTAACTAAGTTCGTAAAACATAATTAAAATGTTCTCTATGGTATTGCTTTTTTGACTGACACACTGATAATCATAGCGTTATACATAAACACAACATTAAATTCGATAAGTTGAGGAACTACTGATGTAGGAAATTAACTTGAGCTTGAGGGAATGGTTAAAGTAGGGAAAGACATTCATCGTGGGATTGTTGTGTACACATGTTTGCAAATTTAAGCTACCAACTGGCTAAGAACTATCAGTTACAAGTTCGAAGAATTTGGACATCATTGACAGTGTCATTTAATTGCCTGAAAGTTTCTTGTTAGACCGATACTGCTTTCTTCCCACCAATAATGTCTACTTATGCAGTGTCTTGTCCTTAATAGATTCATAATTATACGCAATTTCCTGTTTACTTCAGTATATTTTATACTTAAACGTTCCTGTTTCACTTAGTTATCATATTTGTTGAGAATAATGTTTCTTTTGATTACATTTTTAGTAAATCTTGTCCTAATGTTGAAAGCAGTGTTGGGCTGCTTGTACTACTTGGTTAGAACACTTTCTAATTTAGGGCCATGGTAAATAACTAAATTCATGAAACATTTTTTGCAGTTTTATCAAGTGACAGAAACGGAGTGGTATGCCGAAACAAGTATATCGGAATGCCACAAGCCTGGTATCTGCTTTGGTCAAATGGCAGTTGTTTCCCTTGGGCTGCTATTAAACTAGTGAGCTACAGGTTGAGAAAAGCAGGTATTGTATCTGGTTTAATTTATTGAAATGTAACCATGCAACCAGGCTGGTCTGGCTAAGTACTAACAGTTATACCTGTACTGTACAGCCTTATACCAATTAATATGTGTCATTAAAAACTGCAAATATATTTAATTCAGTATTGCACCTGCTGGTTTCATGCTTACTTAGGGGCTATTGGTCTAAATAGAATTTTACCCTTTGAGCAGGTTTCTTATAAAATGTGGTTCAATAATTGTTGAGGCTGGACTGGTTATGCTGTCTAATGATTGTTATTTTTCTGACAGGCAAATACAAATTGACGTACCACGCAGAGATCAGCTCTTCCTGACAGTATGTGTTCCACGGTTATCCGGTATTGACATGAATAAAAAGTATGGCTTTGTAACACATTTGGGACACAGAATACTTTTTAATGTTCAAAAAAATAATAATTACAGTATATACCACTGTATTACAATATAAGCAAAAGTTTACAAAATTGACGGAACTGCTTATTCTGCTTTTAATTATAAACACACAATACACCTAATTATTAGCATATCATTTCATCTGAAATCTCAAATGATCGGTAGGCGGACAAAATCCATTAGCTCCAGTATTAATACTTTTGTAAAGACAGCCAATGTGATATGGGTTTTCTTTTAGATAACTATTGGTTTATCCATTACACAGATTAACTTTTTAGGGAATCGATTGCAGTTTTGTCGTAAAACTTTGTAATTTCTATTTGTTTCTGTCATTCTTTTAAAGACACAGAGTTTCTTCGCAAAAATTTAAAGAAATTGGATTATCACAGATCCATCAGGTTTTATATTGACGCTTCTTAACCTGAATTACCCCCTTAACTAAGACCAGTTCTGCTGTTGATGTTAAACAACAGTTTGTATCGATATATCTCACAATTCTCGTAATAAATACAGCATCGATATTGGCTATTGGTAATCCAAATTGCAGTTGCCTCCCTTTGACCATAATTTACATATTTCAGACACACAAATTTTGGTTGCAGTTTTAATTAACATTTTTGGACTATTCTCTAGCGTCAGCAAATATACCCCCCACCGAAGGGCGAAAGGGATACAGGATTGGTGTGTGTGTGTGTGTTATGTAGTGGGATGCAATCTCGGCAGTAGTGTGACTTGAAAAGTCTTTGAGATATTGAGTTCAAACTTCATAAACAGATTTATGTCATTTGAGAGGTGCAATACAATTGTCGTACTGACTACATATAGGTACAGAACGTGAACAGTGCTGATAGCTGTGTCCATCAATAGGATAATGGTTAATAACTTAGTTTGTAAAACATATTTAAAATGACGGACGGGTAATTATGGCGATATACAAAAGACAAACCATTTAAAACAGCAAACTAAGGATCAGTGAAACCGGCATCACTGCGGACGTTAAAAAGATCATCTCAAGCTTGATGTATTGGTTACAATAAGAAGTGCAATTTGTCGGGGTATATAATGTAACCTTTTTTCACATTTACGCTAGGGATTGGCAAATCATTTTATTTATGCTTGATTCCCACGAATAATTGCTTAATGTTTGTTGTCATTCTCATTAAAAAAATATAATAATACAGGGTTGTTGTTGCTTTTAAATTAATTGTAGGTAAAATCGTTATTTTTCAGATTGATACGAGCAGACCCTGATCTGAAGGTAACTATGGGAGCATTATTGCGACATGTAATCATAGTGTGTCCGACATCAACAACAAGCAAAGGTAGATATTGTTTGAGGATGAAACTTACAGTCATTTTTGCATAATATAACAAGAATGAGATAAATATGAGTACTATTTAGCTGGTAAATTGAATGAAAAAAGATCAAGGGTCAGGACAATAAAGGTGTATACGTGAAAAATATTTATATTTGTATTGAGAACTAAGGTAGTTTAAGGACAAACTTTCGAAATTTGCAAGGTTGTGTTATTCTGAAAATCTTAATCTTAAATATATATTGGGAATATATGTGTTATTTATTAATTATAGAAGGATAATAAGGCTAAAGGACAGATGCTAGAATGAAGCAATCCTTTAAATATTTATTCAATGGCAATCTCTATGTCGTTGAAAACAAACTCTCAAGTATTGCCTTAGACACGGCTTTTTACGCTTTGACCCAACATTTATTAATAAAGATCATTTAATTGCAATATCAGTAACAAATGCCATTCTGACCAAACCATTTTTGATGTGATTTAAGACCATAATATGGTGAAATAAGTTCAATATTTTTTTTTATATTGGGGCTATAACGATTTTATAAATAAACAGCTGTTGCATCGTGTGTTTCTTTGTGTGTGCTTTACCATTCGGTCCTGAATGGTCAACAATGTTAGCAGATTTAAGAAAGAATATTTGTTGACTGAATTTGAATTGTAACCAAATGTCGATGTTTAAATATTGTTGGCTTGTTGTATATCTTACTGTTGTGTTAACATCATTTGAGGTTACAGACAAACACATGAACTACACTGTTTTCTGCGTTTACCTTCTTGCACTATTTCGGAGACAAGCGTTTTAGTACATGAAGGGTAATGGTTAAAGACAACGTTTGTGAAACTTTTAGATAGTATTTTGTATGTTGTGCGTATAGTGACAGACCGATCCAGCATCACACTTGTCTCAGTTTGATTGTTTACATAGGCAAATCCTGCAATTTGTATACAAAAAGGTATTGGTTGAAGAATCAATAGAAGTTTGTTTTTTTGGTTGAGGGTGAGTTGGGTGTGTGTAATGTATCGCTTTAGAACTTTTAAGTTAGACACTCAATAACGCATTTAAATACTTTTCACTAAATTTCCGAGTATCTTTTGAAACTGCGAATCGATTGAATGAAAGTTGAACATGTAGGAAGGCTGAATAGGGGGTTTATTGTCTTGCATAGATTTTGCACTTTGAAAGACTCTCTTCTTAACTTCTTTATATGCGTTGTTTCATGTAAATGCTATTGCTATTTGCGATTGATTTTTCTGTATAATTGTTCGATTTTAGACTGGCTAATACGAGCAGACTTCGCATAATAAATCCCTGATATTGAGGTCCCAAAACCAAGAGACGTTTGGGCAATACTATATCTTCACATAGGTGCCTTTGGAACGCATTTGTCATCTGCAGTTCGGAAAAAAGTAATCCTTGAAAGTTGTACAAAATTGATAAAAGCACTAATACTAAGTGTGCTACATAACCATAAGACACCCATCAGTTGACAATTTGATTTGGATGTTTTTTTCTGAAAGTTGAAGAGCCAAAACTTATGTCTGTATTGAATTTGTGATAGGGTACGGCAGCAATAAGTTGAAAGTTGCAACGGCAAGTCAGTGAATGTTTTGAAATATCTTATTGGTGATATATAGCAGGTTACTCCTATTAACATACAAAGTGTTTGTCATGGCTGACCTTTTTAATCGTGTCACCATTGGCTTTTATGTTGTTATGTCGATTTTTAAAGATAAATATCTCAATGACATCTGCTATAACGCTATAAACTGCAAAGCTATCTTTCGAACTAATTCTTGGCCGAAATTCGATTCTACTCCGCACTTCAAACATGATATATTGTTCAAATTTCAAAATAGTTAAGTAATTAAAAAGAAACATGTATTTCTCACTGCAATATAGTGTTACTAAAACCCGGTTACTTCAATTAAATGATAATTTGATTGTGCTTATGACACAACAATTCAATTACACTTAATCTTATTTTAGAAAACGAAATTTATTTGAGTTAATTCCAAATTCCTCATATCTGGCAAACTTCTCCTTAGGAAACCCCGAGCGTCATTCACCTAGAGCTGAGTAAGAGACATAGACTCACATTCTTTGGAGTAAGAAATATATGCTTCTTATAAAAACACAAAAACTACAATGGAGCATCACTTTGCATATTATTTCAATGAAATTAGACAAATTATCATGATGTAATAACAACGTAATAAAAAATTCCTAAAATATAGGTACCATTTGAATGAATTCACATCATTGTTGAGTCATCTGATGATATTCATTATGTCATGTCGTTATTCAAATTATCCTCACATCTAACGAAATGTTCTAAACAAATTCAAGTGTGATAGATCCCAAATTTAGAAATTTGGCTGTCATATTCATCTAATGGTGTAGAGCCACCAACAATCTCAAATAAAGAAGCAGGTGTCCAGATAAATGAGTGAACAAAGAAATTGTATCTTTTACAATTAGCATATTATTAATTGAGGCTCTTTTTAAATGTTTTGGGATTAATCAAAATGAAATATATATTCCTTTTGTAGCTAAGTAAACTCCATTGTCAGCCATTAATGTCTGATCCTTCACAATTAGACCTTAGATGGCTAACACTTTTGGCATTTTTCAGAAAAATCAGTTGTTTCCCATTGAATGCTGTAACGAGAATATTCTGAAGTTATTTTTAAAGACATTCATATAATGCTTGCATTTAAAATTGACTTTTGATTGCTATGCAGGGGTGGGGGGGGGGCGTTGGTGGAGATTGTTTTGCATGTAAGCTCACGACTTTGGTACTCATTTAAATACTTTGAATAAAATTGGTGGTTGTCTTTCAAGTCAGATATAACTATTTCTTAGTATTTTTTTTCCCAAATCAAACAAAATGTTGTAAAGAAATTCAATTGTTATAAATCTTAGATTAAGAAATTAAGCTGTCTAAGTGATATTATGGTGTAGAGTCACAAACAATCTCAAACAAGTAGCAAGTGTCCAGATAATTGAGTGGTCAAAGAGATTGTTACGTGTATTTAAAATATTTGATGAATACCTGCAATGCATCTATTACATTAAGAACATTTATAATCAAGGCTAGAATGACATTATTCGGATTAAATGAAATGAAATTTACCTTCCTTTTGTAGCTGAAAAATTGCAGTTTTAACAATTTAGGTCTGATTGTCCAAAATGGCATCAGATAGAAGCAGTTGTGCGCCTTTGAATGTTGTAGCGATAGAAATCTGCAGTTTGAAGACAACCAGATATTGCTTGCAGCCAAAACTGACTTTTGTTAATGGGGATGGTTGAAAGTCTATTGCTTTTAAGCTCAACACTGAGTAACCCAGTTAAAGACTTTCAATCATATTTGCGGTTGCCTTTCAAGTAGAAAATATATCTTTAATTTAGTAATTTAATGGCGTAGAGTTATCAACTTTCTTACACAATTGGTAAGCGTTTAAATAAGTAAGTAAACAAAGTGATAGTTCTGTGAATTTAAAAAAGTGGCTGACGGACTGCAACATGTCTATTATAGTAATAACAATTATAACATAATGGAAACAGTAATCATATTTGCGAGTATTGTGATTTAAAAAAAAATTAAATCCTGTGAAGCATTAGGATTTCCAGTTTAGACCGTGATTTTTAAGCTTGAAACTAATATCAAATTGTCGCTTTTGTCATTTTCTTAACACAAAAATGTTGGATCTTACTTAGAAGACATACTTAATGTTATTTCATGCTACCCAATATTCTTGTACTACTCATTGTGCACATACAAGTGGTCTTCTAAGGAAAAACACCGCTTCTTATGCAATAAGTCGAATGATAATATTTCTTTTATATTTGACAGATGGTTCGGTGCTGAAGACACACCATCGGGGTGTGACAATCCCAGATAATGTCAGTCCGGAGTTACAGTTGTCTTTGCGGATATAAACAGTACGCTTTGCAATTTGAGAACAAGAAAGTATTTAATAATAGTTAGGGCTAACGGGTGACAGGCTGTATTGACTCAAAATGTATTGGCCCGGTGTATTTAGTGAATCCTTGGTGAAGCCATTTATAGCATTAGATGACCTGTATTGGCTGAAAAAACTGTCAAACATAAAACTGAAAGCACATTATTGGTATAAATCTAGTACATACATACATATGAGTGCAGTTGATGAAATAAATGAATTTATTTGATTTATATGTTACTGTTTTCTTGTAATCATTATTACAAAACTGCTATTTACTTGGCTATTTGCTTTATAACTTTGTTATAATATTTGACTCATTGTCTGTTATTCAATTGGTCAGGCTTCAGATCCAGAACTGGAAACGAGCAGATGTATGTGTCCGGACCCATGCACGCTATTTAAGAAAAACTATTTCTGATCGAAGGTAATCATTTACTTTGTTAAACATATTTTTCAATTTTCTTAATTGTATGTATTTTGACATATTATTGGCGGCATTGCCGAAGACACAAAATCGGAAAGTGATAAGCTTTTATCAATCAATAAATCTGGCACCGTAGTAATCTTCCTTAGACTGAAGTTAAAAAAGGTTCAGATATTGGTTGTGGTTAAGCTCAAACATTTATTTTAATAAACCTTGACGCGTAATGCTGGGTTCCGAAATAGAGTCTAAGTAACCTTTCTGTTCAACTGGGTTTACGTGATTGTTGAGGCTAAATATATTTATTTACTGTTTATTGTTTCTTTACAGTTAGTGCGATTGGTTTCTTTTCGATAGATCAATATGAGGAGACGTCCCACGCTAAATACCTGATTTAGAGGTTACATGACGCACTTCCAGGTAAAATATTGTTCTGGGCTGTCCGGCATTTACCAGAAGCACCGGTAGATTGTAAGATACATAGTTTGCATTATGGCCACGTCTTACCACCAAGAAATCACATGTGGAGATCTTCTGGTCGTTTAAGGGTGACCAGTTCACAAAACAAAGGGATGCATTTTCAGGTTAGTCGCGTCAGTACGTTAAATAATACATTTGCCCACGGATTAATAGCTGACTTCTCGCCTAAACAATAATTACACATTACATAGTTTGTTGCGGGTTCTTTATTTTTTCTGGTCTCAATTGAGTTATCAGCGATATATATTTAACTTTTTACTAGTAAATGATGTGGGTTAGGTGTAAACATTTGTTTGGAATTTTCTTTATTACTAAAACGCTTTATTGTTTACGCAAAATGTCAAGTTTCCTGAGCTTAAAAATGTTGTCTAGTCTTAATTTAAGGCTGCAGATAACTATTTTCGAAACACACTAACAGTTGTGTCCATCTACCTGCATTATTTTGGAGACAAGCCTATTCTTGACATTGAAAGCAACTGTTCACGATCCCATTTATAACTTTATGCGAAAGAAAACCTATAAAGTATGGTTGCTCTGTTTGACAGACTGGTAGGAGATATACTGGTGACATAACATTGGTATGTGAACGACATTCGGTCTATCAAAAATAATCACATTTATCTCCCTTTGACCGCATATTCCGAAGTTTAACGACAAGTAGGTACTAGATGCAGTAATTACAATTTTCCTGCTTAACAGACCAAGGGGTGGATTGTTTAACATACTTTTTACCAAATGGAAGGTGTCATTAATTGGCTAATATATTTAATGTAAGCTTAAAAGTCCAGAATATATACTTAAGAGGCTTTAAGATTGGTTTTATGTTACTTTAATTTCTTTCCTATTAAACCAAGTGTATATGATGGTTGTGTTGTGCATGAGATTGAATCTTTGGTTCAAATGCTCTCTTTTAGGTATGCCTATACACGCAGATATTTCACCCTTAATTACTGATCAGGATGTCTTACGAGACATTTCCTGTCATAAAGTCGTCCTGAGTTGTCCGGTAAAAAGCATTGATCTGTACTTAATTTTGGCTTCAGCATACCTTCGGAGCTGCTATCGTCATTTGCAGTTGAACATGCATCAAGCTATACATACATGTATAAACTAAGATACTCTAGCAAAATATGTGTTGTAATACATATGACATCCATAGGTTGACGTTTAGATGTACACATTTGTTCATATGGAACCATTCTTCAATTGATGTCCAATAACGGTTAAAGGTTAAATAAATCTCAACATTTGACATTCTGATACCTATGACATATGAAGTTTAGAGTCCAGTAGTTTCACAAACGGGTAACAATTGGACTTTGAGGCTGATCAATTTATTGTTTCTTGCGAATGAATCATTAGTGCAAATATTCTCTTTCAGAAATGCCAATACTTGCGAATGGTCCACACTGAAACACTGATCTCGATGTTACAAAAAGCTTTTGTTGGAAGGATTTTATCCTGATATGTCCAGCGATTACTTCAATCACACTAATCTTCTTTGGTCACAAGACTGCTTCAAACCACTTCATCTGTAACATTACAGATTTGACAATTACAATATTCTGTAAATATTTTACCATGATCACAAATGTGTTCTTGTTATGACTGAGTTTCGGCGGTATGATGAAGATATTACATGACAATGTGACAGGCCTTTGATATGCCAGTTGTCTTCCTTTTAATAATAAAAAGGGAAGGATAAGCAGCTAGCTTACATCTCTAGAGTTTCTAAAAATTGATGTGACAAGGCAACTCCGAATTTAACATACTACACTAATCATTTGTCACGAGGTTTCTATGTCGTGGAAGTTATCCATCTGAACTTCTCCTAATCTCGCATACAATAGTTTAATTATAAATAGTGATACTCCTACTAACCAATTACACACCATAGTCTGGTATTTGCAACCTTAAACGAAATTGGAAAGGAACTCCATTATCTTCTTTGATGTTAACACTTCACAATCGAACGGAAAATAGTATTCCTCTATGTTAACAGAACTATTGTAAATATTCTTTGATTAAAATGTATAAGGTATCTTGTTTTAATAAGTGAAGTGTATTTAGAGCACTTACAGCCTGTTTGAATATCGTTATTTGTCCTTTAAAACATATGTTATCTGCATAAAATGTATTCACCTCTTTTCATGCATGTGTTGAGGGTAAAAAATGTATACAGCGATAATCCCTTTCTTTCGTTCGGAAATATGTCATTTTGGTTTACTCTTGAGCTAATATGCACTGTCTAAACAAATGTCTTAGTGGCTGTTTTCTTGGTCTTTGTTGCATTGATTTAATGTTATGTGTGGATGACAACTAAAACTAATGAACTCTTCATGGCTGGATACACTTTTAGATGTTAGAGTTTCTCTCTTTGGTATAAAATATAAGTTTGTGCAGCTAGCCTTGCATCAGGGCTGGTGCCTGTCATGAGACTAAGGACAATTGTGGTTAAGTAGGTGCATATTGAGTCAATGGCTGTTTCCAAGGCAATATTCAAGTTTTATATACGAAAATGTTCGAGGGTATAATATGCATGGCAACGTCCAGGGGCGTTGCCCATAGGCATCGTTCAATGTTATTTTCATAGCATTGTCCGGTGGATATTCCCTAGACAGTGTTGTGCAAGAGCAACATTATGCACCAAAGCCCACACCCATGGTAATATGTTAGAGGCAATGTCCGGGGCAATTCCCTTAGCAATGCCAAGGTTTATTTACATAGCAATGTTTAGGGCTATTCCCAAGGCAGTGCTGATGGTTAAAGATATGGCAGCGTCTGTGAAACCCTGACATTGTGATATAACTACATTGATCCATTTTGCACGTAAAATGTGTTGATCTATACATTGGTCAAACAGGACTCGACTTTGAACTGTTTAATTGTCACTCAATATAAAACATGAATGTTGATATAGATGAATAGTTTGTTGTAATATTGTTCACGTTTTTAAAATGCACACTATTCAGCTTTAACTCCTCAAATAGATAAAACATTAACGTATAGTAAATTATTCTTCCCTAGTAATTACAGTTTGACAACTGTTCGGCAGTGAACCAATTAAACTCAATTCATATTGGCAGTAGATACATGATCGTGATATATTCAGAACAAACTGCAATATTTAATCATTATGAAGAGTGACAGCGGTTAAACCTTGATATATCCGTTTCCATTACAAACAACTCAATTACCAGGTTTAAAACTATGCACGCACACAAATGATACTTGTCAAACAACGTTATATGAATCAATATGAGTACATTGTGCAACCATTATGTCGGGGGTATTGATGTCAACTTTCGTTACGATCAAAACAAAAATCGGTTTTGTAGAAAAATAATTACACGTATTATTAATGTTTATGGTATCAAACTAAACACTCATGAAATTATTATCAATATAAGATTAAACTAATACTTAGATTGTTTGTAAAGAAAGGGACACTACTGTGCAGGCTAAGCCATGTGTAGAAAATTCAGAGTTATGACCAAAAAGGAGTGATTCCCTACATAAATATGAACTCTGATGATAGGTTTGATACTCGTACTAACTCATGAGCAATAACTTCCTGTCGTGTTTATGCCGTGTATTTTGGGTGTCTTTTATTGTTCCACTCTGTACTGTCGAAATCGATGTCAAATCGGTCGTATTCGTAGCCTTTTTTTAATTGATTTTTTTGCAATAAGTTAGGATGCTAAGAAAACACAGTTTGAGGAATTATTCGTTCCTTAATATACTTATTAATCCTAGAGTTCATTCCAATGATATAAATACAAGTATGTTGAGCTATCCTTGCACCAAGTTGAATTTAAAGACTGGTGCTAGTCTTTAAAGAAGGTGCATTTTGATTACTTCAATCAATATTCAAATGATGTTATTGGTAAGGTATGGTTTAACAAACGTTCTCAGACAAAGGTCGACAAAGGCAACAATCAAGGTTATTTACATAAAAAAACGCAGAGAAATTTCCAAAGCCACGCACAGGTTCCTGAGAAATTCCGAAGACAGCACCACCGATAAATATATGGCAACGCTCGGGACTATTCCAATTGTAACGTTCATATGCCCCAAAACAAACTCCAGATTTATATGCATGAACATGTCCGAGGTTACATGTATGACCACGTCCGGGGCATTTCCCAAAGCCAAGCTCAATGCTATTAAAAGGGAAACGCCCAGGACAGCTTTAAAGGCAAGTCGCATTGTTTTAATGTTCGAAACAACGCCCGGCGTGATTGCAAAGTCAGGGGATTTCATATTGCTAGGTCAAATGTTTACATACATTTAAACGTCTGGAGAAGATCTCAATGTTAGACCAACAGTTCTACACATGCCAATGTCAGAGAGAATACTTATAAATCGTATGAAGAAGGAGAGCGGCCAAACCCTGCTTGCGCTTTTTCATCTTAGTAAACGACCATGTTTAAAACCATGCACGTACAAAACACACTCAAAATATCAATTTTTTATATATATATTGGAACTTTGTCATCATTTGATGTCTTTTAAGGGATCAGCGAAAACCGACAGTAATAATGGCGCTTATTTACGTATAAACAAACGGACCCCATCTTGGATGAAAGACTTACTATTAATAGTGGTTCTATTCTTACCTTTTTATAGAAATCGTTGAATAACCGAATGTCACTCATGCGTAATAAAATGAGATTTAATCTTATGTTTCGAACTAATATACTATCAATTTTATGGGGTTATTTTCTACCGTTTCTTAGACATCGGAAAACATCCGAAATCACTCGTGCATAAACACTGAGTTGTTACCTTATGATTCGAACATAGTCGTGTTTTGTTTTTGAACGAAAGGGTTTGGCGAGTAGAAACATATTTGAGAATAAAAAGGAGTTAAGATCAATAATGCACGATATTGAGATTTTGGTGCCGTTGGAATCGTTTCATCGAGCTGATACAACACAAAAAATTTAACGTTTTATTTCCTACGGATTCCCAAAAATCGTCTAATACCCGAAAAACATTCGTGCGTACCAATTGAGTTTTCTCCCTCATGTTCCGAACTGAAATAGTCATGTTTGGTATCAATTGGAATGGTATGTCGGGAATTGTCTCTAAATATGAAATCACTCGCGCGTATAAAGCACACTTTGTTTCTTAAAACAAATAGTCTCTAAGTTTGGGCAAAGTGTTCTTAATCATCAATGAGTCACCTCCATGAGGTTTCAACCTCCATTAAAGTCCGTCTACAAAGCAAACGTCGTTTGAAGGACCAAACTTTGAAATGTTTATAAAACAAACAAATATTATTTAGTTTTGAGGTTCAATTTTTATCAAGCATAATTCATATATCCGTTGCAACATGTAAATCTGTAATAAAAAATTTAGAAATTTTTACGAAAGAAGATTTTATCAGTTTTCCACTCAAAAAGCATTTACGTTTTCCCAGAAATGTCTAATAAATGCATATTTGGATAGAGGGGTCGCTGCTCACTCTTGTCAAATGATATGTAGCCAAGGGATGTTAAACTTAATTATCAACCGCCTGCTGCTTAAAAGCTTGTGACGTTGTACACTCTGTTTTTCTGTAAATAGCACGATTTTCTGCAATCTTTGTTTACTCCTGATCTCTGTTTTTATCGCGTGTATATTGGCCCAGTATTAAACGTATTTAAGAATATAAAGGTCATTACAACATGTATCATATGTGATTGTGATTATTCCAGCTCCTTTTCTAATATATTCGTGTAGACGAGTAAAAACGAGTTTCTGCATATTCATGATGATTGTGTTTGATGATGCGCCTGTGACTGTAAAAGCTTCTATTGCTGGCTGGGTGTCTTGAAGGGTAGCTGCGGATGGAGTATCGTTCCTCTTGACAGCTGCGCCGTTGAATTTGCGTGCCTCTGGAAAGGCATTTCGAAAATGAGATGGTCTTAGAAAGCTGCTGCGGGTTAATCAGTGGGCCTCTTGAGGAGCTGTTTCGGATGAGTAACATGCTTCTGGAAGACGTTCTACTGCCACGTGAGGACAGCCTACGTCTAAGAGAGCTGCTATAGGTGGATGATTGTTCAAATATTGGAGCTGTTGCGTCTACGAATTTGTCCTACAGAGCAGCTACGAGTAGATAATTGTTCTAATTACATGACTCGACCCATTTTTGGAGGTGATGCGTAGCCGTGAACGAGACAGGCTCTAGTTTTATTTCTAGAAGGTATTTATCGGCGAGCGAATCAGACCGCTTATGTGAGATGATGTGTAGCCGCAAGTTAATACCTTTAGTGAGATATTTTCTGTGAGATGCTGAGTAACGACGATCGAAACCGACATATTTCGAGAGACGCTGCGTAGCGTAGAACGAAGCCGACCTTTTGTAGTATTCTGCGAAGCGGCGAATAAAGAGTTCAACTAGCTGCTTCAGATTGGATTCCTTTCAATCCATTTTTGACCACAAACATTTGCTGAGAGCTCAAGTGTATATCTAACTCAAGATTATATCAAATTTAAAACAAATAACTTCTGTTGGTCTTAATGGATACATTTTTCAATTAATCATGACGAGATATTGTGTTTCTTTTTATTATCCCATTGCATGAATAACCTTACCATTGACATCATGAAGTAACAACTTAATGATGTGTATCTCTTTGTAAACACCTTAATAATCACCATTGTTTAGACTTTAATACGTCTAAAAAAATAGTGGATTTGTCGAGATTTAAATATTGCCAATAATTTACAAGCACAGGTCAATCTTGATTATCGACACAAAGTGTACCAATCCGTTGATCCAAAGCATTAAACAATTTGGTATCGCATACTCATCAATTATGACTACCACATTTATTAATATCTGTCTTAATAATGGGTACTAAATAATACATCATCTTGCTTTGTAGAGGACGGTCTTGTGTGTGTTTGACACAAACCTATCAAACCGATTAATCGATTGGATGAAACAAAAGACTTAGCTATGCCATTACGATTTGGCTATTGATTCAGTATTATATTGCTGCCTGCATACAAATACAAATGCCTGTGGTGCCGTGATTGTATAATATTTCATCAAACGATATCCCAGTCTGATCGAACAACAGTCAGCAGTTTGTTTTATTTGATCAATCCCATTTCATTTCAGAATGTTAATTGTTTCGTCGGCACAAAGCATAATAAATGTCATAGCGTCGCATATTGTATTAAGGACATCCCATAAACTAATACAAACAAGTAAATTTCAGGATTACTTTGCCCTCGAAAAGTCCTTGGACAGCAAATAAATCTTACAGTCTGCGATATGTTATACAATGTTTTGTCTCAGTTTAAACATCTTAGAAAGAGGTTGTTCAGTAGTCAATGACATATTTCTTCCTAAGAAATCATACATTGCAATAATGTTTGTTATAATCAGTCAATTCAAATAAATTTAAGAGCAACGAATGCTTATGCACTTTCATATTTCTGTCCTATTTCTGCAATAAATTCATGCTGCACATATATACAACATAGCATCGTAGGCTTAAATGAGAAAGATGAAATAAACTATATAAAGTGTCTGTGTAAACAGACATTCGTTTTCAAATTATACCTGTAGCATTTAGAAACTACAAAGTGACTGTCATGAAATGGCTGTCATCAAAATAAACAAAAAGTTGTTTAAGCTTTAATTAAAGACTAAATATCATAATTGTCATTTTGGTCTAAAGCGTCATTTGAAACAGACCACTGGGGACTCTTATAATGAAATACATTTTACAATAACCACTAAAGCAGATACAGATTAAAATGTGTATTCAGAGGTCTGTGTTGGAACTTGCAATGGAATAAGATTTGTCAAGGTAAAGGCACTTAGGTTACTACATCGAACGTCCTATGTACTCCTATTCGAAAAGATGATCATAAATATGTAACTAAGGTTGTAAACCCGGCTGTTAAACGAGAATTAAGTGACGCATATCACTCGAGTTCCTTTAATGACTCAAACTTCGACCGTAAAAGTGTCGCTTAGTTTTAATGCGAAGCGGAGGGAAGTGCTTGTCTAAATAAGTATAAAATGTAGATGTGGTTATGACGCAAATTGTTAGGGGATATTAAAATATTTTATTCATATTTTAAGATATCGCACACTAGCATTTAAACATATTCATTTGCAACAATTAATGATGTTCTGAATTGTTATTAAAGGGCAATAAAACAAATTTGAATTATAATTCTGAATCGGTTACTTTTATCTCCCGTTAATGTGTTTTGTTTACAGGTAGTACCACTCAAATTCTCAAGAATATTATTAAGGGATTTACATTAAAGGCTTTAATTGAAAGTCATTGACTATACATTTATAACATATCTTTAATTTGGAATCATGTCAAAGTTTTTTTTTTATATTTCTAATCTTAGATTGTATCTTAAGAAAGAAACACTACACCTCAAGCAAAACTGATTAGAGAAGTCAGAGTAAGTGGCAAAAAAGGAATTATACCGCATACATGTGACCTCTGACGATCAGTTTGATACTCTCTTTCGTTTGGCCGTGTGTCATTTACGTGTACATTATTCTGCCACTATTAACGGTCAATATATAGATGTATTTTTGGTTGTATTATTAGACTATGTTACATTTATTTATAGTTATAAGTCTGAAGGTGAAAATAAACAAATTTTTGGAACTCTTATTAGCTGATTTGCCTTTAAGATCTTAGAGTTCCTTCCCTTGATTTGAAATGCAAGTAAGTTGAACATGATGGTGTCAAATATTGACACATTTTCACATTAAGAACTTATTGCGCCTTAAGAATAGTCATTTTCTTCTATAAGTGCTCCAAATTATTGTTGCTAGAAGTGTGAAGAACATTACTTTCCTTGGTACATTTATTATTGAGCCCATTTGGGAATAAAGCAGTGGTTTCTATTGAATGTGATATCATTTCGAATAGAATTTTCAAGTTTTGAGGTATTACCCAAGTTGATTCTGTCTCCAGAATCATATTTTGTATTTTCATAATATGCCTGAATGACATGAATATGTGAAATGAAACTTTGTTGATTTTTTTCCTATATCTTATCTTAAGGTCTAATTTCTGACTTACCCAATCTGTTTTATCGTACCTTTCCTATCAAATTTCATATAGCGTTTGTCATTCTTTAAAGGTGCATACCAAAATCTAAACAATTTATTTGCGAGAAATTAACCATGACTCACGAACAGCAAAGCAAACTGGAGGAAGAGAGAGAGAGTGAATAAACTATAGCGTACATATCTGTAATATTGTATTGTTAATAGGGCTGCTTTGCTGATAAGCACAAGCTGTAAAAATAAGCGAGCAATGCTTTTGTAACAAATTTGCGTGTGGTGAACTCACACTTATCATATCATCCATCAATAAAAGCAAAATTAAATGCAAGAATGTGTCTTTCAGTACCTCTCTACATTGATTTGAGAAGAACATAAACCTGAAAACGATTTCGAGCACTTCACAACAAGTAAAATATAATTTTCCCTCACGCAGAAATGTATACCAATCTTAATAAAAATATTTAGCATATAATTACACTTTGAATGTACTTTCCTTATGACACATTAAACTGTTGACAGCATGATCATGCCTATATTTAATTATGGAGCAGAAATATGGGGTTCTCATAAAGCCCCGGACATGGAAAAATATATTTAAAATTTCTTAAACAGGTATTAAAGGTGAGAATTAAAACCACAAACGCTTCTGTTTATGGTGAGCTTGGGAGGTTTCCCTTAGATATTGCACGTAAAGAGCGAATAATTTATTTAGGGACTGACATTATAATTCACCAGTCAATTGTAACCACAGCCCCCCCAGGTCCGGGGAATAGCCGGGACTTTGACTTTCGGTCCAGCCGACCCCGGGTAAAATCCCCTCCCTGCGGGGACGAACTGATGGTTAAACCCCGGCCAAACGCCCCCGCACCCCAGAGACTCTATATAAGGCCCAATCTTGGCTAAATTTGGCCCTTTGACAAAACCACCGCGGTCACCCGGCCCTGCGGGACCACCTGGAAAGTAAAAACACGGCCCTTTTCTCCGGCTATCCCCGGTATACCCCCGGACCTGGGTGGGGGGGGGGAGCGTGGATACAATTGACTGGTGCATCCATGGGGAGACTTATTTAGGGATATAACATTGGCATACAATTATATAGTAATTAGTTATCCTGACATGTACTTTACACAGAATCGCTACATGGTGACAGTTACTCTGGGACGGACATTAAATTTACAAACACTATACTAATAGTATTTCAGACATGAACATTGCAAAGACACACACCAGACACCCTTAGGGTGACTTAATTAGGGACAGACATAACACTGATATACAATACAGTAATTAATTATCCTGATGTGTACTTTACATAGAATCCCTACATGGAGACAGTTAATCAGGGACGGACATTACATTAACACCACTATAGAAATAGTAATTCTGAAATGAACATTGCAAAGACACACACTATGGGGAAAGTTAATCAGGGCCTGTCACACTAAATTGACATACACTATATAGAAATAGTTATTCTGAAATTTATGAACATTGCAAAGACATACCCCATGGGGACAGTTAATAAGGGACGGACATTACATTGACATACACTATAAAAATAGTTATTCTGATATGAAAATTGTAAAGACACACACTATGGGGACAGGGATTTCAGGGATAGACATTTCATTGACATACATTATAGGAATAGTTATTCTGCCATTATCATTGTTATAACAAATGCCATGGGGACAGTTATTCAGGGACGGACATTACATTGATGTATACACTTTTATAAGTACTAGTTATTTTGACATATTAACATTTTAAGACAAGCGCCATGAGGACTGAGTTATTCAGGGACAGATGTTACATTGACTAGACTTAATTGACATACACTATAGTTATAGTTATTCTTACATGAACATTGCAAAGACACACACCATGAGGAGACTTATTTATAGACAGACATCACACTTGACAATAACCATATACTAATAATTATCCTGACATTTACTTTACATAGAATTGAACCATTGGGACAGTTATTCAGGGACAAACATACATTGACTAAATGACATTATACTATAGTAATAGTAATTCTGACATGTACATTGTAATGACACACCCAATGGTGACAGTTATTCAGGGACGGACATAACATTGACACACACTCCAGAAATTGGTATTCTCAAATGTACCTACAAGAATCTCACCATGGGGACAGTTATTCAGGGACAAGCATTACAATTACATACAATATAGTATAAATAGTTATTCTAAAATGTACTTTATAACAAAAAATGACACTATAGTGACATTTATTCAGGGACGGACATTACATTTGACTTTCAATATATAGTAATAATCATAATAGTCATTCTAAAATGTATGGTACATGACAAAGACACGTGCCATGGGGTCAGTTATTCAAGGACGAACATTACACTGACATATATATACTATAGTAAGAGTTATAAGGACATTTAGTACAATGAAGAGATATACCCCATGGGAATAGCTATTCACGAACAGACATTACATTCATGTATACAACTTACAAATTAATAATTCTGAGGACAGGTACATTAAAAGTAATCACATCTTTGAAACAGTTATTTAGACCAATATAACAGTGACATATACTATAGTTATAGTTATAATGACATTTACATGGAAAAACACACACCATGGATACATTTTTTCTGAGGGAAGAATTTACATCTAACAAGCACAACTATGCTACCAGAAAGTCCAAACAGTAACAAAAATATGTCAAAACATGCACATACTGAGTCAGTCATCCAATTAGACTTTTGAAGGTACAAGCCCGACTTCTAACACTAATGCTTGGCATTAATTTTTTTATCAAGCCCTGCTAAATAAAATTTGGGCTGGTGTCAATTTTGACCACTGCAGTCAGCTAAATATGCCATAAATATATAATAATCATGCGCCAACCTGCAGATCATATATATAGGCAAAACTTTTGTCTGTGTCATAAAAAGCTTACTAAATCTGAAATCTGGGGGCAGATCATGACAGTTTATATTGCATTAGGATGTTGAATGCGCAATTACAAGCAAAAGACTTTCATGAAAAGAATAAATACTTTTAATAATAATGTTGTTTTTTCTCACCGTTTTTTTAGGAGAGTGGGGAGGCCATGAATACCAGAGGCCTTACCTAGGGTCCTTGGGGTACAAGTCTAAAATAATAGACGTGTTATACGAGTTTCTTCCAATCCCTAATGTCTAAACGGGTTTGTGTAAAAACCAGAGGTGTTTGAAAAATATTGAAATTGTATTAAGTGCAGTATTTTATGGTTGAAATTGATCATAAAGGTTTATATTCATAATTTACCATACATGTAAAAGAAGTTATTTTGCACAAAACAAGCATTAAATGCATTAAAACACATTTACCTTTCCAATAAAATGAAAGTTGACTGACACAGACAACAATTATGCCAAACGGAACAACTCGACACAATCGTAATAAGTAGGCCACATCCGACAAGCTTCGAGATAGACCGTCAAACTCATAATTATTCGTTGGGTACTTATTTTTTGTGTACGGAACTAATATAAAATAACATAATCTGGTAATATCACTTGTTTTTATGATATTTAATGGACGCAATATGCTTTAACCCGGAACAACTTCCCACTTTTGGTACAAAACAATTTGTACTTTAAGGATTTGCCATATCAAAAATCATAAAAAAATCTGTCAACGTACAATTATTTGGACTACTTGGGGTACGGGATCATTTGGCAGGGATTTTATCGGCAGTTTGTCCCCGCAGGACAAGGATTTAACCTGGGCTTGGCTTGACAGAAAGCCAAAGTCCCCGCTTTTCTCCGGACCTGGGAAGGCTGTGATTACCGGAGGCCTTACCTAGGGTCCTTGAGGTACGGAATCATTTGGCAGGGATTTTACCAGCAATTCGTCCCTGTAGGACAAGGATTTTACCCGGGCTTGGCTGGACAGAAAGTCAAAGTCCCCTCTATTCTCCGGAACTGGGGAGGCCGTGATTACCCGAGACTGGGTGTATACCGGGGATAGCTGGGAAAATGGGCCTTTGCCCGGGCTTAGCTGGACCGAAAGTCAAAGTCCCTGCCATTCCCTGGACTGGGGGGGGGGGGGGGTGCGGTTACAACTGACTGGTGCATAACCAAGAGTTGTCCTACTTCTTAGCCACAGGTGCAAGTCACATAATCAATAATCGCCTTATATATGGGATAAGTGTATTAAGATATTCTTATTAAAATTGTTTGTGTCAAGTAGATCTACCTGTGTTCTTAGCTGATACATATTCAACAAGCCACACAAAAATGCAATAGAATAAAATATATATGACTAACCATGGAAGTTAGGGATATATCCATTTTGCAAAACTTAGTGTCATTCAGTCATTCTGATTCATCGTTCTGCAAAGCTCGATGATTTTGTTTATCTTCTATGAAAAACAAAATAATTCGTCTGACACATTCGTAATTTTCCAGCATGATACATGTACCCTGGTATTGATTATTGTAATTGTATGTTTGTGTTAAACCGGTTTAAAGTCAGATTCAAGTACCAATAATTAAACAATTTTAAGCAATATCATCTTTTTAACGTTACAACTCTTTAACGTCACGTATAATTTTCATTCCTGCATTATTTTTAAAGAGGTTAAAAAAGGAAGATTTTTTTTTAAAAAGGTTACATTACACTATTTCATAAGTTTCGAAATTAGTTAAATTACCTTTAATAATATCATTTACATAACTAACATGGTTGTTATATTAAACATATAAGATACATATGTAGTAACATTTGTTTTTGCTTTAAATAAAGTGAAATAATCGCGTTTAAATCATAAATAGTCAAAACAGGTTTTGCTGGGTTTTTCTCCCGTAAAAAACATTCATAAAATTTCTATTGTTCTTTAAATAAAAAGCAAGTTTTTCAAAATCCTTAAACAAGTGATAATTAACATCATAACAATAATATACTAGCTTAGAAGTGGGGTTTTTACGGATTTTGCATTATCGGTAAAATCTTGGAGTTTTATCCCGCAGGAGAAAAAACCCGTACTAAAAAGCGGGTTTTTTTTGTTTCGCGTTATTTCACTTCCGGTGTCGAAGCATATTTCTCCTTTTGATATAAAATGTTGTTTTGAGCTAAAATAACTTGAATCGTGTATTATTGAAACCCCGCGGGATTTTTCCCCAGCTTTTGAAAAACGGGAGAAAAATCCCGCGGGATAGTGAAAAACCCCGTGTTTTTCTGCGAAAACCCCGCTGGGGCCCGAAGTTGGCGGGTCAATTAGACAAACTTCCAAAAACATTTCGCAAACAAAATACACCAAAATCATACCTTAATGAAGCCTTCTAACTAAAGTATAGGCCAGTATTCGATTACACCGTATTTAAAGGGTACTTGAGTTTGCGAAATCTAGGATTTGCAAACACAAATTGGAGGTCGTTAATTCTGAAATATTGGTACAAAATTTTAACTAAGCATCACGGTTCTTTGGTACATGAAGTGTCTTGGGATCAAGTGAATAATAATATTCGTGGGTCATGGGCATTAGAGGTAAAGCAATTGCTTAATAGTTTGGGTTTTAGTTATTTATGGAACAATAATGACATTTCCGTTCTTCAATTAAACAGTGTCATACAAAAATTACCTGATCAGTATTGCCAACACAGGTTTTCTCTATTAGACACGTCATCCAAATTAGAAACTTATTGTAGTATAAAGCGTAGGTTTGGTTACGAGAATTATCTTAAAAAAAGCCCCGGACATGGAAAGAATATTTTTAAATTTCTTAAACAGGTATTAAAGGTGAGATTTAAAACCACAAACGCTTCTGTTTATGGTGAGCTTGGGAGGTTTCCCTTAGATATTGCACGTAAAGAGCGAATTCTGAAATATTGGTACAAAATTTTAACTAAGCATCACGGTTCTTTGGCACTTGAAGTGTATTGGGATCAAGTGAATAATAATATTCGTGGGTCATGAGCATTAGAGGTAAATCAATTGCTTAATAGTTTGGGTTTTAGTTATTTATGGAACAATAATGACATTTCCTTCTTCAATTAAACAGTGTCATACAAAGATTACATGATCAGTATTGCCAACACTGGTTTTCTCTATTAGACACGTCATCCAAATTAGAAACTTATTGTAGTATAAAGCGTAGGTTTGGTTACGAGAATTATCTTAATTGTATTATAAACGAAAAGCATCGTATTTCGCTTACCAGATTAATATGCTCAGCTCACAAACTTGCAATCGAAGAAGGCCGTTTAAGAAATATAGAACAATCTGAACGTAAATGTATATTTTGTCAGATGAGTTTCACTTTGTGATTGTATGTCCTTTTTACAGAGACATACGGATTGAATGCTTACCTAGATATTTTTGTCATTGGCCCACAATGCAAAAATATAAATTGTTAATGTCAGCTGAGCAGAATAGTACACAAATTAAACTTGCTAAATATGTATTTCTTTTAACTTTAAGACGAGAAAGTATCATAAACCAATAAATGTTCATTTTATTTTATTTCTTTTTTTCTTGTATTGCTATTATTGCTTGCTTTTGAAACAATTGTTTTTTTGTTGTTGTTGTTTTTATTATTTTTTTCTTCTTAAGTCTGATCAGTGAACTAAAACAAATAATAATTATGCTCTTAACAGTGGCCTTACAACAATCACTTTTCATCACTAACATACACGCTACTGTCAAAACATGTCTGACCGCATTAGCGAGAGTGGTCAATTTTTAGATATTGTTCTGTAAAGGATTAAGGTACGCCACTGTTCAAGCAATTTCACGTTAATAATTACTTTTTAATTGAATTATCAATATCCTAATAGTGTTTTTAATCTGTGTATTATAATATCATGCTCTTCTCATGTTACCGCCAGAAGATGAACTTGAATGTTTGTGCTAATAAACCAGTGAATTGAATTTAAGTATTTTATAGATTTTGTCATCATTGTGAAATAAAGATCAGGCAGCCATTAATCAAACGAATGAGTGGAGTGTTTGCTGAAGAAAGGGACACCTCTATTCAAGCCAATAGTGTTCAGTAAAGTCAGAGTTACTTCCAAAAAGGAAATGATACTACAAACATTTGACCTCTGATAATAGGTTTGATACTCATAAGCACACATCAATGGTCAGTTTCTTTTGTGTGCCATTGTCCTAAGTATCATTTAACCACTATGCCGTATAAAAAATAATTTTAGTTGTGTTCATAGACTCGTTTGCATTTATTTATTGCTTTAAGCTTGGATGTAAAAAACAAGGTTTAGGAACTCTGGTGCTGATTGTCCTTTAAAGTCATATAATTCCTGCCCTTGATAGAAAATGCAAGTATGCTGAGCCTGTCAGGCATCACGGCGTATTATCAATACTAGTGCTAGCCCTTACTTACAATTGAGATCTATTTTGTTTAGATTTTTTTACCAATTTTCGATTAATTTCAGTAGTAATGTATGGTTCAACTTGCGTTTATTGCGATTTGTCTATGAAACTGAAAACGAATTGCAAGGCATCACGGGTTATGTACGGGACTACGTCCGGATAAATTTCCAAGGCAACATTTATGGTAATGACAACGTCATAGACAAATCATTTATTTTATGTTTATTGAAGTTTAAGTCAGTTGCGATTCCTAAGGCGACGCCTAGGTTCATATGGAGGGTAAAGATTGTGGTTAATCTAAGGCAACCTCTATATATATGATAACGGAATTCAAAGGCAACGCAACAGAATAAATACATTTTAATGAACGCAAACGGATCTTCTTCTTGATTAGGTCAATTCCGGATGTCCAGATTTATACATGGCAAGGTCAGGGGCAATTTGCAAGGTTATGCCAAGGTTAATATAATTAAAAACGTCTTTGGCAATTCCCAAGACAACATACAGAATTATACATTAAAAAATATATATATGACAATGTCAGGGGTCATATGTATTACACTGTCCCGTATATTATGCAAGGTTACGCCCAAGGCAGCTCCCAAATGAACACCCATTGTTATATTCCTACAGCAAGTTTCTGTATACTATATATATATGACAACGTCCCGGGCAATTTCCAAGACAACGCCAATGGTTAAAGACATGGCAACGTAATTGGTAATTTTCAGTGTACCGCCTGGTGTTATGTACAAGGCAACGTCCAGGGCCTATCCAAACTTACACAAACGGTTATATACCAGGTGACGTCCGCGGCGTAGAAATGACATTGTGAAACAACCACATTCATCTCGTTCACACTTATAATGTGTTTATCTTTAACAATTGAATGATCAAAAGATTTTCCCTACCACTGATTAAACTGATTATCAAGGTTAAACTGTGGCAATGATATGAATTACATAATTGTTGTAAACTCGTCATGCTTCAAAACAACTCTTTCGATAGATTAAAGGACGAACTAATTCATTAACACCAGATGCAATTGACATAAATGTCGCACAGATTAACTGTATATGCTATCACCCCCCCCCCCACCCCCCGAGATCTGATATTTATTTCATCATACCTAACAACTATTTAACATTAGATACGTTTGCTTTTATACTAGTAGTCAACAAAATGGTAATTATCAATTATGAAGGGATGGCATTATGGCATTATTATTACTTCCTATGATTAATTGTTTCCGGTTTATTGAAATTTATTTTCTTTAGATGTGTGCTCTTGCAATACAGATAAAATTATCCTGGTCAATTTATGAAGAACTTTAACATACATATAATGAATAACATCATTCAGTTTGAAATTGATAAAACATTTAATAACAAGAGGATACTTATGTTGTGGGTTCAAAAGTTATATATTCTGCAAAGTCGAGTCGATCTATTGGAAATTTCAAGTGTTTGTTTTAAACCCACATTAGGGTAACAATAACAATTTCACCCAGTAAAAAGCGCCTTGTCAGAGTAACAGAACGGATGGGCTCATGACGTGAATATACGAATATGCGAATTTAACATCGACAGGTCACGTGAGTTATTAATAATATAAAGTGTCCGGTGCATAACTTGTAAATGTCCCCCTTTTAAATTAAATCAAATATATACTCGAAAGAGAAACGCAGCGTCAGTTTATCATTTTCATTTCGAATGATGTTTTTAGCATACGTTACGTATTGTAAGTTACCAGTAAATGCGTTAGTTCAACAACATATATGTCTAGCCGTTTACTGTTATATTTTTAGCTTAGTCCTATGTTTGAGTGTTGTTTCCGTTTTATACACATTAACTACCATATCAGAACCGTAAAAGGTAAATTTGCAAAGCCATTCTAAAACTAGCGTGTGGATATACTACACTGCAATTCAGTTATATCGCGAATTATCATTCGATTGTTGACCCTGAGAACATGGTACAAAAAGTTGAAACACTTGAACGTCTGTAAGCTTCAGATTAAGAAACATTTCATTATGAAAAAGATATGCGATTTTTTCATTTAATTGGCCAATGTTTTATTGTTATTTTGGCTTCAGTTTTTAATTGGAATATTGATATTTACTATTTTATTTCAATTGATATTAATCCCTTCAGCGTCTATATCCTGGACATAAACCAGTTCCTGTTCATTCTTTTAATGTTTGTTTTAGTCTGATATAAGTAAGACTTGTTCACCGTTCGTAATAAAGAATTTGTAGTTGGGAACCGAATGAGTGAACGAACGTTATTTATTTGAATGTGGGTAGGATTGACGCGTTGGTACATGGCACCCTTTCTCTAGTTATTAGTGTTTCGTAATGACCTTCGTGTCACCTCGGTGACTTTGCGATATCGATTGTTTATAAAAATTATAATGCATTATTGTGATGTGTTAATGCAGTGTCTTCTTATAGTTGGATAAATTGAGACGTTTACCACAAAGTTTGTATTGTGAGTTATATGTTGTTGTTTTCGGATTTGTACTTTCAGAATTTCGTCGGTAATATCAGTTGCACTCTAAGTAACTCTAATATCTCATTGGCCTCCCTTTGTATTTTCAAGACAATATTGCAATTGCAATGATCGTTATAAGAAATGTCAACTTTGCTTCCAGAACGCTTAATTTGTTCCGACGATTTGATGCAGAGACGAAGCCATAATTCAAGACATTTCGCTAAAGTTAAATTTTATTTGAAGTTGATTTGCAAGTGACAAACTTATTCATGACCAAGCAACACTTTCTTTCGACACTTTTAAGATGTATTCGGGCTTTTCCCGCTGTAAGTCATTCGTTAAACCTCTTTTAGGATTTGATCGCTGTGCCTTCAAAAACGAGTATAGTTAAGAGTGAGCTTCTAGTCTGGTTGTATCCACGTAGTTTCTCCTTTACATATATGAGCATGTTCTTACTAGACTGCAAACTGTTAAGTCACCTTAAATATATTTGAAACATTGCGAACCAAAACCAAAACATATGGTGTTGTCAAACATTTTGACAGGCATGGACAGAGCAAAGGAACAACAGAAAACATTGCACATTTATTGTCTTGATTATACACGCTTGTTTATATAAAGGTATGCACAATATTATATAGGTTCAGTTTTCGATTTCATTTCAAATTGAACGATTTCGTATCAAATTGACAATCATACGAAAAACTTTTCCATTTTACACACATACGACAGTTGACAGTCTCTCAAGCAGTATACTATTTCCCTAGTGTCATGCACATTGTTACCAGAATGATACAATAACACTTAGTCTGAATGTAAGTCGAATGTAACAAAGGTGACAAATGCTGCCGATATGACATCAGTACTGTAGTACACATGCGAAAAACATAAACAGTACATGGTATACAAATATTTATAACAAGTTTCACAACAGACATATTGTATTTTGTGTTCATTTAAGTTGAGTTATTTTGATCGATGTTCAAAATTTATACATAATAAAGTCCTTTGGTATGGTAAAAACAAAAGCATAAGCATGTGTATGTCCCACCACAATTAATTTACTTTTGGCTTTGTAACAATTTTTATTCAGATCATATTAAGGTCAGATGAGGATCTTTATCATAATTGATTCTGGTACTAAAATTGTTCTTTTGAGTGTGATTAGAAATCTAAAGAAGAATAACATGTAGGTGTCAGGATCACTAGATAAGGTAAGCGCTGACAAAGGACATCATCACCAGGGCAGCAGTGATGGTGATCTTCATGGCTCCACTACATATTCCAACCACGATCCAGACATTTGCAACAGATGTTTTACTGTTTGCGTCGGTTGCGGTGACGGTTATTGCGTATCCTGCTTTGGTTGAAGCACTCATGGCCACCGCTGTCGTCACGGCTCCGGCGCTAACGGCAAAGTTTGTCGGTTCTGAAGTAAACCGTATGTTTCGTATTATTTCATTTTTTCGATTGTTTTGCACATGTAAGAATATATTTTAATTATAATCGATTACCTGAGAAGAAAATATTTTATTGAATACTTTTATAAATATAATTTTAGTTCCGACCTTTAAACAATATAACAGAGGCAATAACTACTAAAATACATTTATATATTTATAAATACCTGATGTGACCCATGTGGCAACTGTGTTGGAGGCAGTTAGTGTAGTTACTGCTGTACCTAGAACGGATCAATCGCAATTGGGTTTTAGTGTACGGTTCATGTCATGGTCACTCATTTAACGTCAAGTTTGAAACACAATTGATTCATTTATGGTGTACATCGATAGCAAACCTTGCCAAAACATTTTGCATATATATTGAAAAAAGCATCAATATGTAAAGATTGCTAATAAAACTATTAATTGCTTTCTTAACGTGCATTGCTACTTCGTGTATTCACACATTTCTGCAGTATGCACACTTTACACACTGAACATGCGCGTTATTTAACAAATTGATATGAATATAGTAGTGTTGTTGCTAAAACGATAACGAGTCTAGAAATAATTAATTCTTAACTGATGTTATCTTTGGATAAGGCTTACCCAAGGTTTTGACTACATTAACTAATAAATATATGTTGTTGAGTAATGTACATGCTGTGTTGTTTTTCACCTCTAGTGTTCGTTTGCATCATATTACAAGTGATTTGTTGTTCCGGGTTTATGGGCCTTTTCCTATAGCTTTATTTGTATCACTGAACTTGATGATACTGTGAAAGCCCTTTTAAATGCTAATATTCCGTTAATTACAGTTCTGCCCTCGAATGAAATTGAGAAGGCATGTTAAACTCGTGCTACATTGCAATGTACTTAACATAACATTGTAAAATGAATGGGTTAGCGTATCATTATGCTTCTTCCTTAAAAATATAAATTAAATAAAAATCACACAAACACGAATAGTAAAATAATTTCCCGATCAATGTTCGTGTCAATGATTCTGTTTTGTCCGCTATCAATTTGCGTATTACTTAATCAACTTGGTCGCTAAAATGAAATACAAACAATGTTTACCAATAGCAGCGCCGTCAGCCAAACATACTGGAATTTGATAGTCGGAAAGACCAGGTAGGTCGGTTACTGACAGCGTAACTGTGGCTGTTCCCGAATTAGTAGTAGTAGTAGTTTCAGTAGCGCTGCAACAAAAGATTGCGCATATATAGTTCAAAGCAAGTATTCAATATTGATAGTATCCTTATCCTTAGACATGTCTCAGTGATTCCATTGGTCAGCTAAATATACAGGCCATTCAAAACACTAGTTTCAAATCTTAAATTTAAGTTCAATCTAAGTTACTTATTGAATACGGCCCCAGATATTTTGAAGAGATTTAAACATCCCCATTCTGTACCGCCGAAGCTAAAGGAAACTCTGTTTAAAAGCACAAAAAAACGTTTGTAGAGTATATAAAATAAACAATAAACAAAATGAAGGGTCCGTGCATGAAATACTTCGTTTGCAAACATCTATAAAGTTCTAAATTATAATATTAAGTTGTATATCCTAAGTTGATTGCTAGATCATAATTGCAATTATCAATTTAACGAATCTAGAGAACTAAAGACGAAGCATTTAATCGCCACGTGTGTCCTTTTTTTGATAATGGTGAATTTGATAATACTATTATATATATTCCATTTTCAACCCGACGAAGACGAGATTGTGCACCATTGACTTAAGAACAGTTCAAAGAGTCTTTTTCGCAAATAACAAACGCCGCGTCTATGTCATGAGTGCTCCCGGAAAACGATTTTACAAGTTTTCTGGAAGTAAATATCTGGTGAAAATTACTATATAAAATGATTTCTTGGTTTGATCGACCTCAGCTGAGCGTGCGAAAAATATTGAATTTAAGTCATAATCAGCCGGTTGTTTTTAAGTTAAAATTAATCGTTATCATTGATTACGCCGGTTCAAATGATAAAACATATGTATTAAAATTATGTATTGTACAGGATGAAAAGTTGTTTACATTGATTGGCCCCTGTTGGAAACATTTCTCATTTGTGCGATTTTCAACCAAAAGTCATGATGTCATTGTTATTCCATTACAGGTGATGTCAAAAACTAAATTAATATGATTTTGTTTAAAGATAAATAAGACTTTGCTTACACGATAACAAATTCGTAGGTTGTTGGTTTCGTAACATCCAGGGCAGCAACAATAGTGACAACCCCGGCAGTAATTGCTGTAGCTGCGATGCTGCCTGGGTTCCCGTTTGTATCGAACGCATACGTAACAGCTGTATTTGGTGTTGCAGTCACTGTAAAGAGTGTGCCGCCTGCGGCTATGTTATCCGTAACTGTTGCCACCGTCATACTACCAGATGCTCCTGTTATCGTTGCCGAATTTCCGCCAGTTTCAGCCCATGCAGTGATCGCAGCGGCGTCTGTTAAAATAGGTAAAACGTATTCAGAAAAAAGTGCACCATTTATATGTAACTTATGTGTAATATGAGATTTGTTTATAAAGAAATATGTTGATTCATTTATTGCTAGACATATATTTTACCCCAATTTGATGGCACAAATGCATTGTAATTTATATGATACCATTACATCCGATGTTATAGTGAAACAGTTCGAATCCTTCTCTTGATTGTTTGACCAATAACAAATGCTAAGGAACATATTACATGTTTTGAAACATATCATCATGTATGCATGATATTAGAAAAAAATTGTACTTCAATGTGTTGTATTTAGATGCGCTAAAAAGAGCGTGCTGCTTTCAAGCATACACGCATACACCCATTCAAGTGTAAGGGCAATTTATGATTTACGAAATACCCTTTTCATTGATATATTTTCGCCGTTTAAACTCAGTAAAAACATTATTATCTGTATTTGCTGTTGTCTTTAGGAATGAATGAAATTATCCGCACAAATGAGTATGACTAACAGGTTATGTTTTGAAAATCATTACTGATAGCTATTCATAGATAGCAATGCAGGCACAACCAGAATGAAAGAAAGTTGTTCATTACTTCGTCAAACAATCTAATGCATTTGGCTTTCCTTTATCAAATAGTTTTATACATAAAAAGAAACATGACAGGTTATTTGTGCAAAAATGTTTGCAATTAATAATGTTATGGACAATTTATGAATTCCATACTTAAAATCAGAAATTACTATGGGCACATATGCAGGTTATGTTGCGAACATATTAATTAAAGTGACTTGCTCATGTTTTTTTAATGACGAAGTAAGGTGTGGCAAATCATAAGGAGGGTTAAAACAAACAAATACACTAAAAGCTGGAACCCTTCAGCAAATGTTGATATATTGCTCAAATATCGTCTTACAAGAACGACAATTTTCATAAGCGTTTATAACGCGATGGAATATTAATTATGGCTGTGGTGTTGCGTGATTGATTGGTTGACATTATCACGTGATGTTATCAATGTATATCTTTAACAGGTCAACATATCCACAACTTTTGTATAAGTCCCAGTGGCCGTGTGGACTTCCCGGCTGTTCTCATTGTTTTCCTGACTTTACCGGGGTGGGTTCGAACCCCACTAAAACCAAAATACTTTTTTTATGCTATAACTGTATTATTTTTTTCTGGTATTTTGATATCATAGGGTAAAATAAGTGTATCAGATGCATTACCGGGAAAACTAATTTTTGATCCAAAAAATTATCATTATTATTATTATTATTATTATTATTATTATTATTATTATTATTATTATTATTATTGTTGTAAGTTTTATTGTTGTTATTTGAATTAAACAATATTTATAAGAACATTAAGCAAAGACATAAATGACATACATAATAATTAAGGCATAAGGAGAAAGCTAAGTGGATATATCTATATCTCCTTGTTTTATTGGTTTGTTGTTGTTGTTGTGTTGCTGTTGTTTTGTTGTTGTTGTTGTTGTTGCTGATAATGATGATGGTGATGATGATGATGATGATGATGATGATGATGATGATGATGATGATGATGATGATGATGATGATGATGATGATGATGTTGTTGATGATGTCGATGATGATGATGGTGATGGTGATGGTGATGATGATGATGATGATGATGATGATGATGATGTTGTTGATTTTGATGCTGTTTTTGTTGTTGTTGCTGCTGGCGTTGGTATTGTTGATGTTGTTCCTGTTTATGTTTATATTGTTCTTGTCGTTTGCATCATGTCAGTATAGCGTTTCTGTGTTTCCTTGTTTTGTTTTTGACTTAATACGACAGTAAAAAAGTTACTATTCCTGAACAAAATGCGAAACGTAAAAGCATAATTTATATATTTTATTTATTTCTTATCTTCTTTGAAAGGATACAAAATAAAATGCTTAGTGTATGTGTCCATCCAAGTTATTGCGTCTTAACCATAGTCACGAAAAGGGAGTGTTAATTGTATCATAAATAGACTTTACATACAATATAAAATGACGCTCTCATATTATTATATTTTTCAGTTATATTAAACATTTAAGTTTAAGTTGCAAATGTCAAAAGAGAAGAAAAAAAGACATATTCAGAAACGATATCATACATTTTATTTGTTGAAGTAAGTTTAATTTGACCCATGATTTAAAAAAAAATCAATACATACAAAACACACAATTAAAAACAATGATACGGATGGACATCTTCAACTATATGAAATAGCAAAATATATGTATGGGTAAAATTTTAAATAGATCGATCAGTAATAATGTATATGTTATGTTAGTCTGTAACCATACATAATTTTAGTCATACTAATTGTTTTCACAAATTAACAGTCTAACAGCTTTTCAGTCTTCAAACGATATTTCAAGTATACTGTACACAAACTTGAACGCTATGTTTAATATTCATGATTTTTATTTATTTATTATTACTTTTGAACTTAATGTTTTCCATCTTTTCCGGTACAATTGTGGATCTTATTTGTATAAACTAGGATTTTATATGTGTTTACCAGAACAAATGTCTCTTTCACTTGCCTAATGACAACAGCAAAGCGTCAGTAAATTGAATAAGAAAACCCAAGGAACCTTATAATATAGATTTTAAATAAAAAACATATTACATGATGAAAATATGACTTTTGTTTGTCGACGGACAATATTTTCTGAGTATTCAAGTAAGATATTGATTCGGAGATTTAGAGTTGTTTCTGAGTGTACATCATTTTTCAACTTGGAAATATATCGTATTTATTTAGTTACGTATTGATACATAAAGAGTTTAATAAAATCAAACTTAATCAAAACTTATAGAGCAGTGTCCAATGAAAGGCAAGAGAAAATGTATACTTATATATTGCCAGCCTTTTGATGGATGAAGACAAATAGCCATAAACATTACTGTATAAATTTTTATGTACGATGATCAGCATTCAGACGATATTGATTTTAATCAGGTGAAACGGTAGATATAAACAGTGGCTGACCTAGTAAGTCGGTTTGTAACAAAATATCATTTAGACAACTTAATATAAAATACCTTAAAGATTGTTAAATGAACTGAAATAGTACTGCGACTTAAACGTAAACATAATTAAATTATATATTTTGTCGTATATAATATGGCCCCATAGTTATTTTGTATTGTACGTAGATCATACATGAAATATTTTACAAATTCTGCAATATTAAGTTGTATGTTTTATCATCATGCCGATTATGACTTTAACAGTCCTAAATGTTATAGAGTCGAAACATCTTAAAAAACCAAAGTGGAAAGCGATTAATATGTTAACATGCAATACAGCCCAGACGTCATAACTATTTGCTTTACATTTAAGAGATTCATTGTTTCAGAATTGAGCGTCTAAGTATTGTGGTCCATCAGGATATAACATATTTTATGTTTATTAAATAAAGCGCTAAAGGGATACATCTTTCGTATTTTGATCAGTATAAAGGAAAGGTTTTTAGTGTGTGTTTTTATTTCATAAAAGAAGTATTATGGATACCCGTTTTAAAACTAAGTTCCGCTATCTTCAAAATTGTCTGTCTTTCTAGTATGTCCGTTTAGACTTATATCTGTCGTCTTTTCATTTTCCTGTCCGTCTGTGCGTCCGACTAGACGTCTGTTCGTGCGTCTTTTCTGTATTGCTTTCTTCATGCCGTTATATCGTTTTATGTATGTCTCAGTAACGGTCGAGTACTCTTGTATTTCTGTCTGTCTTTGCATCCGTCCGTTCATCTCTCTGTCCGTCTGGCTATTTGTTCGTCTATTCATCTGTTATTTTCTTCCGTCTGGATACCCTCCTTTCGTATCTTTGTTTGCATGTTCGTCTGTCTAACCATTTTTTCCGTCTGTATTTTCTACACTTGTCTCATGCGCCCGTGTCTTTTGTAAATAGTTCTTTAGTCTGCTAAAAAAATTGCCAGTCTGAACATTGGTTAAGATTATAAGTATCCTCCATGGCCGAGAGTGTAAGATAGGTTCATTCTGACCCGAGCGTAGGGTGTTTTGCGGAAACGAGGTTTACCGAGTTTTCGCAAAACACCCTGCGCGAGGGTCGGGATGAAACTATCTAACACGATTGGCTATGGTAGGTGCTTTTTCTCCCACCTCAGTTAAACAAAATTAATTAAAAATGCATTTTTTGCTGGAACTCTTTTGTGCTTAGTGAAAATATCTGCGTATGGATATGCGATAGCACGTGGTTGTCATGGATACGCGCGCAGTGATCCAGTTAATGTTAATAGTCAAATCGGTCTTTTTAAATAGTTTTAAGGAAAATGAAGCACTATTTCTTGAATGGTGCGTGAAAACTGCTTTTATGGTGACATTTGAAGCGAGAAATAATTAATTAGCGGTCTAAATATTACCATAAGACAAGGTTTCCTTGATGCTACTGACGACAGTCTTCAACAAGGGAGGTTATTATAATGTGGTGACCGTTAAAAAGGAGTTCCATACGGGCATTTTATCTTTGCCCGTGGACAAGATAAGAATATCTAGCATGGTTAAATTATTGGATCTACTTATCTGAGGTGGGAGAAAACATTATCGCGCTGCAACTTTACACGTTATTTGTTTTCATCCATTTTTAATAAATTTGTTTTATACACATTGTCTTTATATAAGTTTGTTTTAAACACCACACTTCAAAAACATTGCAATTATACTGCAGAAATATTATACTATTTTTAAAATCATTATGCAATTAACAAACAAACGAACAAAACAGACACGTTCTATCAAACAGAGACATAATTCTGACTTACGTGACTGCTTAATGACACACTGTCATTAAAAGAAATGC
This sequence comes from Mya arenaria, assembly GCF_026914265.1. NCBI lineage: Eukaryota > Metazoa > Mollusca > Bivalvia > Myida > Myidae > Mya > Mya arenaria. The sequence goes on along the minus strand of NC_069128.1, from coordinate 49,833,166 downwards.
GGCAAAAGTCCTAAAATCCATCTTTATTTTATTATTGCGTACTTCTGTGTAAATATATTAGAAGCTATATTTTTTTTAAATAACGCTAAGTTGCCGTGTTTAGTATGCATAGGCAATGATATCGGAACAAATGACCACAAAAAATATCCACAAGACAAAAAAAGTAGGTTCAGAACTTACAACTTAAGACTGTTTGACTATTTATAGCCAGTCGTTATGTTATTATAACTAGTTTAGCTTTATTGAATCATGAAGCTAAAGCTAGGAGTTTCCGAGGCTAATAGTTTATATTTTGTGTTACGTACGGATTTATAATAGAGTCGGAAATTATCATACTCCAACCAACATTAAAATGTAGACTTCTTTATTTTGCTCTTTCAGTAATGATCACCATCCTCGTTCATTACTGAACATTTGAAAAAGTGAGACAAAAAGTTTTTGTTCATAGTGAAAGATAAAATCCATTATCATACATGTTTCTGCTTTAAACTCTTAGTGTATACAGGTACTTGTACACTCATTTTAGTGAGCATTACTTTGAGAACATATATGTCTTTAGAGACCTCATTCATGCTATGTTTGTGTGAATTGTAATATTTGTAAGGTCAGCAATGCATTAAATTGATTGACGCCTTTATCGGGGAGGGTACATACTGTGTTCATATCGGTACCGATACTTGAAAGCTATAGAAAATATTATTTTTTTAAATAATTTTATATTATATTATATTTTATATTTATAATTTGTTCCATGCAACCTCATATTGACTTATTGCTTGCATTTTATGTAAAATTAAACTGAAACTGAAAATTTAATATTTCATATGTGTATTATTATTGGACAACTATACACTAAATGTGTAATTCTTTCACCTAGAAGTGTATTAGAACTTTCAAGTATAATGTCTCGTTTATATTTTTGGTGATAAACCCTTTATAAACAGCGATTTTTGGGAAATTTTATTCATTTTTGTTCATTAAAGTCAGTATAATCCGTGGTATGTAATAAGCAATAGGTATCTTTATCGCGTTCCAGCATTTATAACATGACCCAATAGTTTTTAGAGTATTTACACATAATTCATACTAAATAATAAATATTTGATTAATCTTTAGTTTTAAGTTGCATATTTCTTTTACTACATTAGGTTTTGACTTGTACAAGTCCGGACCACGTGTTGATAAGAGAATCTTATACAAATGACAACATTCAATAGATCCCAGTTATCATAACTATTTGCTATACATCTGAGACCTTCATTGTTTAAGGATTAAATGTTTTAGTATCGCAGTTCAGCGGGGTAGGAGCGGCAATGCGTTCGTCTAAGAGAAAGCACAAGAGATACATCAATCGCATGCTTGTCAGTGTAGCAAAAATTGTTTCGAGTTTGTTTCAACAACGAGGCATTATGAAGAAATAAATATATGCTTATCTTTTGCATAATAATTGTACTAAAACTCTTCATTATAGTCAGTTTGTCTTGAACGTCCGTCTTGACGTAAAGCTGCCGGATGCTCGTTTTTCTGTTAGTCTGTGTAACCGTCTGTAAGACGTCTAATTGTGCGTCTGTCGTCTGTACTGCTTTCTTTTTTCAGTTATGCCGTTTCGTGCCTGTCAGCGTGTCCATCGAGACGACTAAAGGTTGTACTCTTTCCTCTGTTTGTCTTAGCGTCCGTCTGTATATTCGTCTGTCTGTGCGTTCGTACATTTATCTGTCTATATTGGTTTGTTAATCGGTCTGCTCGTCTGTCTGTGCATCAGCCTATTATTTGCCTGTTTTTTTATGTCTGCCTGCGTTCTTATCTGTGGTTGTATGAGCGTTAACTCTGCTCTAATCTTAACACTTCCCATATTCCTCTATGTTCTAGTTGACGACAATGCCTGTATATTTGCTCGTCTTTTTATTTGTTTAGATTACAGTAGTGCAATGCAACCTTATGGGAAATTATTTTATATCAATTTTGAATAAAGATTGTATGTTTCTAATTTTGTATGAAATAACATTTCTCAAAATAATTTTAAACGATCCCTTTAATATCCTACTAATTTTAAAATTAGTAAGCAAAAAAAGAAAAAAAAAGCAGACACATACTTGCAAACATACACGCATCACAAACTTACCCGACTGCTTTATGAAACAGACTGTCATAATCAAACACGCGGCAAAAGTCCTAAAATCCATCTTTATTTATTAATATGTCCTTCTTTGTTAACAAAATAGAAGCTACAACCAACTGCATGGTACTAGGACCCAGAGCTGCCTTTTATAGAAAGAGGTTTCTAAGGGTCTATGGTGATCTAGTCGTCAAATCAAACAGACGGAGTTAACGATAATCAGATAACACGGTGGAGTGCACAAAAATCTTAACTTTTGCATATGTGGATGCATAAAGGTATCAAATATCCCCTAACTCTGACGTAGGCATCACGTGGGTATCACATCACTCTTTGGATTTTCGTATCGGGACCGGGCTCATTTGACTTTGTGAACTCGTATAGTTTGCGACTACTCTAGTGAACGGATACATTTTATGGCTATCACATTTGTAATCTAAGGTAAAACGTTAAGTTTTGGGTTTAAATGATAATTTCATCGCACTGGTGAATAATACTGTTCAGTTTTGTAAGGATTACTGCAAAACGAATGTTTGCATAACAAAATTGTTAAAATATAAAAATTATGTTTCACATTGTGTTATTTTAGCGAACCAAGTACTATATGCTATGTTTAAAAATCAGAGTCTTTAAGGTATGTCATCTTTTGATGCAAAGTAATAAAAGTGAGGCAGCTTAATACTGTTTTTATTCCATCTTCCATCTGTATGATGCTTATGATTTAAACTTGTCTTATCCGATCATGACGTAAATAAAACTGTGATTGAGTAAAAACTTATTTTTCTAACAAGCAATAGGTGAAACATCGTAGCAAAAAACGCTATACTGACATTATACGTCGGCAATGACGTCTGAACAAATTTCACAATGTCAACAAAAATATGTTCAGTGCTTAAACTTTAAGTCTGTTTGGTTATCAATAACTAAATGTGAGAGTACACGGGCTGTTGCATAATAGCTACGTCATTTTGGAAACAAAGTTGGTTTTCATTTTCTTTTTAAGATAAAAAAATCTGAATCAGTAAATATTATTTTGTTCAGTTAACTTGTTAGTTCGCATTATATAATCAAACGATTGAAATCGTTATATGCACTAACCATTAAGCTACCGAGATGTGACAGCGCACTTAAGAAACAAGTGCCTAATATCTTAGTGCATGCAAAAAAACTCAAGACAATGAATTCTTAGTGCGCACTAAAAATGCAAGTGCCTTTAATCGTAGTGCACGCAAAAACATAAGCGGCTGTAATCTTAGTGCGCACTAAACAAGCAAGTACCTCACATCTAACAGCGCACTAGAAATACCAAGCGTCTTAAATCTAAGTGCGCACTAAAACCTCAAGCACCGAAAATTTAAGTGCCTCCCATAATTTAAGCGACTGAAATCTTAGGGCGCACTAAAAACTCAAGCACCTTAACTGTTTTTGCCTATAGAAATTCAAGCGGCTGAAATCTTACGACGCACTAAAGAATCAAGCACCTAAAACTTTAGTGCATGTAGAAAATCAAGCATCTGAAATATTACTAAATACTAAACATAAAGCAATTCACATGTCTGTACGCTAAAGATGCTGAAATATTAGTACGGACGAACACGGGGTTATAAACAATCGTATAAAAAGTATGTGGCACTGACAAATATGCAGTGTCTAAAATATTAGCATGCACCAATAATCGAAGAGTATTTAAAATCAAACAATTTGAAAATTAGTTTGAACACTATTATGTTGGGTTTACTTTTGGATTTTGGTATCAAAATACTATACGACAAATTTACAACACCAGCAGCTAAAACACTTACTCAATGAAATGAACTTACACAAAATTAACATTTAAATATTGAAATGCTGTTAACGACAAATTTTAACATCATGGCACATTTGAACATGTCAGTAAAATTGCATTAACATGAGCTTATACTGTTGGTTGTCATATTCTCTTTAGTTAAATATATATTAATATGAATTATCTTAAAATTTAAACATACTACTATAAATCGACAAAGTTATTTAAATAAACCGAATTTTTTTATGAAATTAACAAAAATCAGATCTTGATTTCGTCGGAATTTTGGTAATCGTAATTATTTTAAAGATTATTAATTTTGAGTATTTAATTTCCATTTATATCAAAACCAAAGTTTTAAATTAAAACAGCCGTTATATTACATTACCTGAAAACATAGAAATTTATATAAATAATAAAAGGGCATGTGCATTTTTTAATCATTTTTTTGTGCATTTTCTTCAATAAGTGATGCAATCTAGGTCTGCAGATTTCGTTCAAACTTTGTAGGGTATTTATTTTTTATTTATTTTGATTTGAATAAGTGAAAATGTTAATTCCTCATCTTCATTTTATGAAAAGAAGTTCATTTATGAAGACAATGCAGATATCCTAACAGTTGACAGTTCCTGTATTTCAATGAAGAATACTTTTCAGTTATGAAAAGAGGTCTGAGTTCAACTCTCAGCGGGATCAATTGTAGATGAGTATTTGCATTGTAATAGAGCATTTATCAATTTTCTTAATGTATACACTCATCAATATCGTATTTCTACAGTTTACTGTCTCTCATCTATCTAAAGCTTTGCTGTCTCATTTTAAAAGGATTTGTACTTGTTGTTTTGGATGTAGGGATTCTCGTCCCAATATTTCAATCAATCAATATCAGTATCAATATTTCATATTTACATATGAACTGCATTTACATATTTACACTGCAGGGGAATATTATTAATTTCTATTTTGTGTTTGAGAGTGTTTCCTTTGTTCCTGTCGGATGATTATCATATCGGAACGTTTACATTACCTTTCTATAACTACCGAGCGAATAAATAACAACGCAATTAACTTTAATCGTAAACTTTGGCCTTAACAACATGCAACGAAATGTTCACCCGATACCCTGTCGATTGAAATTATATACGTATCATAACTACTATTGATTAGATGGATCTTTTTTACGCGACTGTCTATCTGAAAAAAAATATAAGTTTGTATTTCCAAAGATGTTCTCGTTTTTGTCCAAACGCCACATATAATATTCACACATATTGTCTTGTATTTGTTAGCTATGAATGCGATTACATTGAACGAAGGGTTATGTAACGTTATCTTGCTAAATCGGGCAACACTGTGATAACACTATGATATCCCTCCATTGCATCTAAACGCGCGTTTTGTGATTTGTTCTGTTTTTCTTTCTTTTGATCTTTTGGTAATTTGGATAGTATTTGGGGTTTAATTTTTGTCCTGGATTTTTTTTGTCTGATTATTTTAGATTGATACAATTATTTTTTTTTAATTTGAAATCATCATTGATGAGAATTATTATCGTTTTTAAAGGTGTTCAACATTTTAGGCAGGGAAAGGTGTGTTTATTTTTCAAGGTTTAATGGAGAATTTCACGAATCTGTCTTATTTCAATATAATGGTCGTAATATGTCGTAAAATTTGAGCATCTATTTAAATGCATATTCACATGTCAGTATACATTCGCATATAAAACTCACTTAAGGCATATACTTCATAATGTCTTTTTCCGGCAATTATGTCCCATGGTGGTTTGGATCCCAAGAAAACAACGACAAAAGATTGCATTCTCTCGAGCAAATAATCCCCTGATTCAAATGGTTGAACTTTTTTATACCCACTTAATATTATACTGACAAGACACTTTTACCAAGTGAGGTGACTTAGTGCTACCGCAAAGGGAAGTTTAATTTGCTTATTGTTTTTTACAATACATGTTTCAACACGAGGCATATTCAGACAAAATGTTAAGTACGCATACTCCAGTCACATGTGAAACCATGTGACGATTTACTGTAGTGTTGAATAGTAAAAGTAAAGTTGCCTATGTGTCGCGATATTTTTTTATCATGATTATAGTGATTTCAAAATATACAAAAACATGCGTGATATGGACTACATTTATATATCATGCAAGTCCTACAACAAAACTAAATATTACATACCTCCTTTGAAAGCACTGTTCCTTCAATTTCTCATTTAAGTTTATAGGTTGTAATTTTCTCCAAACTACATTGGATATTTCTGGCACATTATATCAAACAAAAATTACCCAAATTACTTAAGTCATGATTTCATGTATATGACACACACAGCAACTAGTGTGTACGATGCAAACAAACAAATCCTACTTTATGAGAAGTAAAGCTATCAAAATATGAATTAAATTATTATGAGACACACTAAAAGGTTTTATATCAATAGTTTTGAGCTTAGATTGCAGGTTATTTTACTCAGGTAAACAATTTAACACACAAGATTGCATTACATGTCAAACATTTCCTCAACCAAGTTCATTGCGAACAAACAGGCAGTTATACCTCTGGTGTAAAATATTCACGCGAAATCAACGCGCTGTCGTTCAGTGCAAAACTAATATCCCTTGACAAACAAATAAAAGGTACGTGTATGTTCCTTTCGACCATCTAGTAAATTGTCGTAACAGAAAAAATGCATTTTTTGAGCGTTAAAACTGTATTCTAAGCATAAGACCAAAATATACATGCTAGTTAACGTAACACAGAAATGTTCCCGAACCGGTTCTAGCAACAAATGTTGTATATACATTTCACAAATAAAATAGGATGTTTTTTTATTGTTTATTACGTTTAATGCATGGATGTTTATGCTATAATGATCAATTTGATATCAAGAATGGTCCCATCTCATTTCATTATGAACGATTTGCTTCACAAGTTTATTTCACATAACACATATCATAAACAAGAATAAAAATATTTATAAAACTTCACAATATACATTTACAAAGACCACGATTTTCTTATCATAAAAAGGTATATGAATATCTAAGTAATAGCAAAACATTTTCGTGTTACAAAACAATCATTAGCGCTTGAGGTGTTCAAATCTTTAATTGACGGAGCAGATTCTATTACCCAACATGCATTAAGACACTATTTTGTTAGTATGTACAGTATCAATTGCTTTATGGCAAAACATTCAATGTGGTCACTGGAAAAAACATCAGTGAACGTTTTGTTTTTAGAGTAAGACACAACTGGACAAAAGCATTTTATACTATATTAAAGCAACAGCCATAGCTTATTTCGAATTCAACTACTTTTCGAACTTCACTATTCTTTTTCGCTATTCTTTTGCATCGCATATTCTGGTCAGAACGTATGTTTTTACTAGTTTACAGTATTGGGGATATCAATAAAAAGATAACACATTATAATTATAGTGCAAAAGTGTATTAATCATTTAACAATTCTTTTTCTACTTGGTATACTATGAATGAAGCTGGAAGAAGAACTGAAATAATGCATCAAGGATGGAACATTGAATAATTTATCTGTCGCTAAAGTAATTATTGCGACGTGTCGATATAAAATCACAGGGTTTCCAAGTAAGACCTAAATGTTTATACTTAATTACAAATTTAATTTTTGTTTTTTTATTTGTGGAACCTGGTGCCTCACAATTTGGTAATATTATAATTGTATTACACGTAACAGTCATTATACGTTGCTAAAATACTGGAGATAAGCTTTTTAATTGAAATTAGTTCATTTCATTGTGGTAGTGTTTCATGTCTGCATACATTTATTTAATGAAATAAAAATATATATGATTAATATCTGCACTTAAAGCATTGCGACATTGTTAAATATAAAAAGTATTTCAATAGCTTATAAGCATTTAGAGTAGATGATTCACATACTAGCCTTTTCTTGTACAAACACGGTGATATTGTGATTTTGCACGCATGAAAACCTTCCTTACAAATTGGAAGTGGTTGCAGCGGTGTGAGTCATAACCATTTTCCAATATTTAATTACAGAGCATAGAATTTTGTGCAATCAAAACTAAATACTCAGGACAAGCGACACACAGACTTCGTTTTAAATAAAACAGCTTTGATTTGAATAGACTTGAGAATCAAATAACTCATTGCCTGCTGGCAGATGAATGGCTTATTCATTCACAATGGGGGAATAATGAACGAGATAGCAGTCTCCTTTTATGTTATCAAATACATTTATCTGCAATTTTCCACTAAGGGATAAGAGTCTGTGGTACAGGTATTGTTCAATTGTGTCGTTTAATTAATTATAGTGCTCACTGCAAATGCTATCTGCTCAGTCATCTTCAAATTACACCACTGTTAAAAAAAATATTATGCCATACCTTATTATTTCACAGGCATTTTCACTTCGCAAATATATCAGGTAACACATCTGTATGATCGCTATCAAAATAGCTAAATATTTATAGAGTTGCCTAGGCGATATGTACAATAAAGGTATTTGATACTTTTTCGACCATCTTTGTTACCGCAAGGTGGCGTTCCAGTAGTACAGTCGCATCAAGGATAGAAAGAGTCGTGCTCATTTCAGAAATAACGTCCGCGTGGGTAATTCAGTAAATCATTTTACAGATAGACAGATCGTTTCATTTTTATAGTTTCGGATACATACATATACGGATTTTATGAAACATAATTTACTTGTGAGAACAGTATATAATGTTGACGACGTGTTGAATTATCTTTTAACATTATAAACTAAATAAAAAAGAATATCATTCGAATGATTGTATGTTTCACATACTGAACCAAGGGTTTTGGTAATAGAAATGGCTTTAACTCAAGACATCAGAACTGGGTTAACAGATGCAAAACATAATAGCATGTCATATGGCAAAATATTTAAGTTAAGGTTTAGGTCTGGAACAAAATAATGTTCAATTTCTTTAAAGGATGTGCTTATTAATCCAGCAAGATTTTATAGTAAAAGTTAAAATCATGGCAATAATGATTGCCCAAATATCATGATATTTCAGGATGTCTTAGTAAGGACATATGACAATATATTATCTTTTTATTTAAAACTATATCTAAAAAGAGACATTAAAAAAAGAATGTTCTGCCTCAATAACTTAGTTTCAAAATACCAAATGCGAGGTTGCAACATATTTATTTCATCCATCATTGCATTCAAAAACGTTTAACAAAACAATACTGAACATAAAAGAGAAAAATTTGGAACCATTGATTCTATTTTCAATTTTGTGAAACACAATTGTAACTTGTTATACATTTATGTAATAAAACAGCATCTTCCCTCAGATATATCGACAGTCGATCTTTGTTATCCATATATGCTTTTTTTGCAAAACAAGCACGCAATTAAGGTGCCTAAAACATTTCAATGAAAGTTTCAAATTCAATTTAAGAATTTATATGATATGTTAAATTAACAACACATGGTAAATGAACATTCTATGCATTGCCAAACATTCAGCATAACGTGATTATTTTTCTTAATTTTAGTTCACTATGAATGTGTAAAATGCGATATACTTGAAGAACGAATGGATTATATTAACTCTAAAGTATTTGGCTTATTATCTATGTCCATATTGTGACATAATCAATTTGGATGCATATAATAGGAACACCAAAATAGCAGCAATGAAACATTCATGTACAAGGAAAACGGATATTGGCCCAGTTGTTGATATTAACATACAGGGGAGCAAAGGGGTAAGTCTAGTTTGTTGTATATTTTATCTAAGGAACTAAGTCACGATTTGTTTCGAAATGTGCAACAAAACGGTGAATAATATTACCTTAATTGAATAAACGAAAATGAAAATTGAATAGATCTGTTTATTAAACTTTTGCGCACTAATTTCAAATGTATCAAACAGTACCCATTCAAATGGTACCAAAATGAGATTCATCATGTCAAACAATTTAACATTATGAGTAATGGCACAATAAACAACATCGTATAGCTCTTGTTCTTGATAAACTGATGCTTATTAGAACGCATGGTTATAACAAATAAATAATAAACATTTCCCAATTTTAATGTTCTATATATGTATGAAAAGATAGTGTAGACCAGCATTGTGTACATTAATATTTATGCGGAAAGCTACAGAAACAAGCTCAGCAGAAAAAAAAAGTGGGTTTAATGGCAATATTGCGGCCCGACGGGTGTAGCGCAAGTAAAGTGTACAAATGGTATACGGTGTCCATAACATTTCTTAGATTATACAAATTCGGCAGTAGAACAGATCATTCTTGATGAATAATATAAGACGATTTATATATTAGGGCCCGAAAATGGAAATATATGTGGAAACTGCGTCACCTGTCCGACACAAATGACGTTGATTTTTGAGGTATGATATAATACCATGTGGGTATTGTAGTTGCGTTTGCCATGTCATTACTGTTGGGGTGAAGAACATTATTAAATCAGATTGCAGGGATTAAGTACCTTTGTGTACTACTGAAATTAACGCAAACCATCAATGTGCTGGATATAAAGTGATAATAGTTTTTTTTCTGCATCAAAACCTGACTATAATTTCTATTAGAACCAGTTACAATTTAGTCCTGGAAGACTTTATACATGACATATAGCGCTTGCATGTATTCGGGCTCATGCTGTGCATGAACATATCTCAGGAAACTTATACTAATATGCAGTCACTGTTATTTGCTTAGTTTCCTATGTATACTTTATTTCCAAATACACTTCTCTCACACACCTACGTAATATGTACCTACAACCATTTTTTACAAGTAGGAACGGCTTTATTCATAACTCTGTCACACTAACATATTGCATTATGTTACCGCTTGACTCAACAAAACACTGCAATCATGTCGTTTAAAGATATAAAAATAGCTCATAAGAATTATTTTTATTCCAAATACATTTTTAAGTTAATAACAGTCTGTTATGGCATGTGTATGACTTTGTTAGCAATATGTACATTCTTAATATCAAACCTTAAGCGTGTTAACGATACCTACTCAAATTCTTTAATCCAGTCCAGCATTTGTTCATTTTATTGGCTCATTTTTTATATCTTTATGATTACTATTGCTGTGATTTGCTGTGCCAAAAAGGAAAACAATGGTAGATTAACATAATAAGAAATAAGAGCATTTTGGTATCATGTGTAACATTTCACCAGTCTCGTCATATCGGCGTAAAAGTGCATGATTTAAAAAATCCAGTTGCACTAAAAAAATAATGTGGCCACCATTGTAATATTTTCGTATGCTATACATATTTTTTGTCTCAAACTGGCCTGCTTTCGTCGAAAATCGTTATCTACAATTAGTTGTCATTCGAATCTAGCTCAAATGTTTTAATTTATAACTTGAATGTGTTTTCTAATCTTAAGCGTCCTCAATTTTCTATGACCAATGAATTAAAGTTAATACGTTATCTTTTGATTTGTCGCCTTTGTTGAATTTTGAATTGACGTCCTTATTTTGACATGTAGATTTTTTACATAAAGTCATTGTATGGCGTTCAAGAAATGAACAATCCTGCCTGAAATAATATATTCATATCCTTCACGTATTTAACGCCAGCTCACATTTCATTGTATCATCAATCATATAACACAAAAGCATACTCATTATCATAGGTGACACTATCTTTTGAGGAAAGCAATGCGCATCAATGAATGCGTTAAATAAAGCATTTCTACCTTCAGAATAAATATTATCATCATAATAACAAATATTTACACCTCAACTTCCATTCCTTAAATGAACTGCCTCTCGGCAATTGCATTCATCAATCGGTGGACGCAACATCTTCGAATATGTTCGGATCGGAATTCAACAATATACATGAAAACTATTGATCTTGTTATTCTTTGTATTGTGTCAGCAGGTCCCGTAAAATATAAATCAACATTATAGAAAGTGTAAAATTATTATATTTTAAATGTTTTGTTGCCATAAGTGTTTCAATTTTACGTTTAAAGTGATTTTAATTGATTGATCTCTTCCCGCGTTATTGTGACGTCATTTGAAAAAATGTTTCCGGTTACAGTCGGGTTGTTCCATTTACATAATTGGTAAGAAAGGATAACTAAAAAAAATCTGAAATGAAATAAAGTTTTTTTTAACACTTCTTGAATGAATTTATGAACTAATGGTGTAAATATAAGGAATGAATTGCGGGGTTGATGTCAGTATCGGGGAAATGAACGCAATTGGGCTGGTCAAAGTACGCGTGGAGTTTTATTATAGTGTATTTTAATTTATTTTCTTAAATATCCACTTTTTTAAAAAGGGTGTTATTTAAGCCGCTACCCGTGGGACGCCCCTCACGCAAATTATAGCTAATGACATAGCTGTCAATTTTCTAGTACCGGTTTGATGAGAAAAAGTTTTCTGATATTCTTTTTTTATAGTTTATTGTTTGCTCGTTGTTTAGTGCAAAGCTTTTATGAACAGTAATCAATGAAGTTTAAGTAATGCATCTATGTTCCAAAAAATAACGAAAATACTTTCATATTAAACGGGGAATTAATGCATAGCCAAATTACTACGCAATTTTTTAATGAAAATTTGAAAGGTCGAACGTGTTAGCAAAACAATTGCGGATAATCATTGGATATATTAAAACATTGTTTTTAGTTTTAGAGTGTGTTTAATGATACATGGGTATTCAGTCATCTCACTTAGAGACCAGTCTGTTTCGCTTAAAGACATGTCATTTTCCAAGTATGAAGACAAAACCACGCTAGGATAATGACAAATTTTGTGGCATGGGTAGGTTAAAAAGAATATCAGTTTATCTATAAATTGTTGTGTGAATTTTCCGGGTTCGTATTACGTTTTACAACGACAACAAGTTCAAGGTGTATTTGAATAATGATAAAATATTTTATTTGTGTTCGAGGAGTTGTTTTCGTCTGTAATTTGTAAAAGATTTACTCTGATCTACTAAAGTCTCATAACGTAGAAATACTCATGCACATTTCTTTCAAATTAAACTCGGTATCCTTCAAAAAAGCATCCGGGTACATCATATATGCAATGCATGTAGCACGGGAAATAACATTGCTTTGTCAGTTTTAGCACAGGTTAAACAGGTACGTATTTGTTTGTTATTTATTAACAGGAACGGGCATGTGATAAAACAAATCTGATACTCGTTTCATCATATATTTACGAGGTAAACAATCGTAGTTAACACGTTCTAATATGAACTTTTTTATTAAGCATATCAAAATACTCACTTATTAACAAATTTCCTGAACTCGTAGACTATATGACGACTCATGACAGATCCTATATATCTCTGTTTTAAAATAAATAGTTGGTATCGCATTTGATTGTTTGTACGTACGAAGATATTTTAGTCGACGACCCTTTATGTTAAAAGCTATATCTTTTAGAGTCAGAAATTATCCATCTTTGTATATAATGCTTTTGAATTAAGCATCCAAATCAGAACTGTAAATAACCTTATCATATTAACAAATTCCACATTTTACATTGTATAAGATACCATTTGTTCATTTTCGCCGTTTTGCTTATTTCAATTAAATTGATGAGAGTTTAGTTTAAATTTCTTTATTAATGGCCTTGAAAAATATATCGAATCAAACATGTATATTAATACCAATGTATATATTTGAGATATTTCATAAAAACTAAGTATCAAGTTTATTTTTAATTTTGCTATAAACGACTCGAATGCTGTTTCATTTTATTTCATGCATTCAAACAGTTATCTTTCCTTTTATAAACCCTATACACCTCGATCGCCATGTTTATATGCATAAGTGATAATTAACTGATGTCTTCATGTATATTGCGTAAAATGTTGAACACGAAAGATACTTTGTAATTTTGTGTTATATTATGTGTGAATGTTTAGACCCCGTTTGTATGACGTTAGCAAATTTATCCTCGTAAGAAATGTGGGCATATAAACGCAAAAAGACACTTGTTTAAATTTACCATTATGGTGATGAGTTGGGTTAAATGTGCCCCATTGGGACTATCATGTCATATAAACCTTCTGATTTTGGTCGGAATTTTCAGTAAATATTCGTCATAATTATACAATTGTAGGATAAACATTGTTTTATATACACAGTTATATATTTTATAAAATTTATGATTGTCGAAATTCCTTCTAATTAATTGAAAATTTCGAAAACATTTCTAAATAAGCGACTTACATATATCTAAATAGAATATTTACGTCGGATTTTCTTTCATCGCGTTTAGCTAGTTTGTTGTCTTCTTGGCTGGTATACAATTACTAGAAGCTTCTGCACACAATTTATTATATGCATTTTGTTTCAAAAGAATCCAGCAGTGAACAGCTAAAATTAAGTGTTCTGACAGTCGTACAATTATAGAATGAGGTAACACAGGACATCTGTTAGATTAATCCAACAGAACAAAAAAGAATCATATATAAGTATTTATATCGCAAGTCACTGATCATAGTTTTACTATGACACTATGATCATATTTACTTGATAACACAGATGAGTGTATATCTAAGAGGAATATCGTCGGTTTATAAAAAGACTTTATTTCGATAGTCGCATTTTCTTGGCATAAAAATTTCCATGAACTAATATTTGATATGCAATTGCAAAAAAATAGACAATATAAGATTGACAATGACATTATTACACTCATTATTTGTATGTTTTGCATTTAGCATTTTAGTTTTTTGATTGTTCATAAAATATAACTTTTGCCAGACTTTCTAATATTGTTTCCACGAAACCCGATTATGTCAGACACGGATCGGATGCGCACAAGCAGTAGTACCAACAGTATTTAAATCGTGAGGTTTAAACAAAGCGCCGCGCGTTTGCCTGCGGATGTGGGTTATCGGATAATTACAGTTTTGTCTCAACCACCTCTAGAAGGTAATGATAAAGAAATAACAACACAATCGTACAATGCTGACCTCTACATGTAAGCTAGCTTACGGCCAGTTACAAATCTTCTCATATCGGAATCTTTTAACTTCGCAACAACAACTCTCGATGCGCCCTATGGCTAATAATAAAATACCAAGGCGTCTACAAGAAGGGCACGGTACCTTCCATGCCTCATATTTCATATGTAATGTCATTATAATAAACATGCATTTCCTAATTGTTTGTTTTCTGAATGAATGGTTTATTTAAAACATCTATCATTATGTAGCATGCGCATAAAATTAATGGAGCATTTCGGAGTTAAGCCAATTTAATTTAATTTATTAATGCAATACATTTAATTTGCTTATGGTCCACGGTATCAAACGTTTGCAAATACCTTTAACATCATCGCTCCGTGTAAAACAATGTTTGAAAAAGAAGCTTATTAAAACCCAAGCGATTGAAATTCATATGATATTATGTACGTTAAAACCAACCCTGCTTGTGCTTTCTGTATAATATATTGTTGGTAACAGTATGTCAATCACATATACAATTATGCTTTATTTTTATATGATTATATTAATTTGTGTTAAACAAAAGCACTCGTTCATTAAAGAAGATATGAACCAACTCTGAGTTCTGCGTAACTTAATACCGGTGACTTGAAGACATTATTAAATCGAAGGCCTTTCAACATCCTTATTTGTTTTTTAAATAATATTATTTAAAGTAAAATAACGAATGTTTTAACATACCAGATCTCCGAACGCCGCAGAACACCATTGCAAAGAAAACAATTTCCCGAAACATCTTGGCAAAGTAGATCGCAGGTGTGCGTGGAACGTCTTTCAATCAGCCGGTAAGGCGCTACAGCCCCGACCTGACAATTTATACTGTCGAATGTTATGGTTTCTACGACAGCAAGACAACATTACCTTATTTAGACAAAATGCTATGTGAGTTGTAATTGTAAACAACCTTACAATTGAGGCCTCACTGATTTTAATATATGAGATTTTATTCAAAGGATTATCAGTCAGCTACATCTTTTTGCTGGCGACATCATTAAATATAAAAGAGGCATTGGCGGCTCTGGAAAAAAAACAAATACCAAACGAAGTTAAATATTGCACTGTTTGACTCTTGAAAATTTATTTATGAACATTCTCATGCTGTCGATGTTTTATTTGCAAAGAAACTGCATTCAATTTTTATTTAATCCCTATGCGTGCACATATTTGCACTGCAGACAGCCTCCAGGGGATTTGATTGACGAATGCAATACAAAAACAACTTGTCTTTAACCCAATGCATTTTTAGAAAATAGTTATATGTTGGTATGATGCATATTGAAATGTACGAACGATTTAATTCATAACGACGCAATGACCAGGATGTTCAATGCGCTTGTGGCTTTGCAAAATAATTGATAAGTATTGTCTGATGTGACCTATTTTTCATGACTGTAAAACCTATTTCTACATACACTTTTTACATGTTTTTTTCCATCTTCAGAGAAGCACTGAGGTTTATAATGCAAGAAGATTGCATGTTTTCAGAATTTTCTTCTAACACAGAGATATTGGCAATTGTTTGAGCATTGTTCGCAGATACGTTAAACCAACAATAATCCTTATACTCTTTGCCCTAAAACAATAATCAGTAAATTAATGCCTTATTGGTATAAACTTGTATTAAGCCCTGTGAATATTTCGACGTTTATTAAATGTGTTGTCTGCTGCATTTCTTTTCTTTTGTATTGACTGCTTTCCTTGATTGATATTTAATGTTATGAGAATAGCAATCAGCAGCGTTTGGGAGCAAACTTTTTTTCGTTGGAATCCAACTAACCATTGGACATAATTGCCGAAAAAAGACATTTTGTGTATCATTTCTTAATAGCAGGACATATAACACCTTAATATCTAAACGAATGGCAAAAAGAAAGAAATACAGAACAAATGAGAAAATGCGCGTGTATATAAGATGGAGAGATATCAAAGAATTGCCCTTTGTTTCAATGTAACATAACATAAGACTGCGTTCGATGTAACCACATTCACAGCCAACAAATACAAGACTACATGCGTGGAGATTTTACAGAGATAGTAATTGAAGGTATATTAACAAGTTTACATCTCATATAGACCTTAAATTTATGAAGTATTTTATATTATTGTTTTAGAGTAATACATATTAACAAATAAAAATAACTCGTCTTTTAATGTCGACGTATGTTTCAGCCGTAAAATCTTGTTTATATACTCTGTATGATTATAAAAGAATGTATTTATTATAGATTTATATTATATTTGTCTATATATCAAAGAGTCTTAGTTAAAAAGGCGGCATTTGTATTCTTATTTACATTTTGTGAGTGCCAGTAATCAGGCATGGTGATTTGTCGAAATGATTATTTATATGATAGGCAAAAAATAGCCCATTGTTTGTATTATTATTCATATTTAAGACATTTATCAACATAAAACATGGTTTTCATTTGACTCTATTGTTTTAACCCGACTTGTAAGAAGAATAGCTTTGCGATGAAAAGTTTTGCGACCTAGTTCGCCAAATAGTGCACTGATGTCGTATTTTTCGAACATCGAGGACTCTCCTCCTCAATTTACCATGAAAGAGCTCGATATCCGTCAGGCCATGAATAATTACTGATCTAACTAAGGTATCAAATAGCTTACATTTGTCTTTTGTTAATGGTCTTTGTTAGTCATATTAATTTCTATATCATAAGTTTTACTTTTCATTTTATATTCATTTGAATACAACAAAATATTGATAGCAAACATTGTTGGGTTTGGACAAAATCAACAACATCTTTGAAAAAAATATGTTTTATATCATTTTAGACAGACAATCGCGCAAAAACGATGCATAACATCAAAAGTATCTATGATGCGTGTATAATTTCAATCACGAGGGCTGCGGGTGACGTTTTTGTTTTGTATCATGTTGTATATTAAAAAACGTGAGGTAGAAGTGAATGGCGTTGTAATTTTTCCGCTCGGTAATGATTGATCGGGTAGACAATTTTCTACGGGTCATCGCTCCGATTTGGTACTTAATATGGAGACTAAAACAAACGAAACACTCTCAAACAACATATTCCCCTACAGTGTTAAAGATGCACTCTCACAGATTGACCGTTTTGACAACATTTTTTATTTTTTGTCTTGGAAGGAGCCAATTTTATCGCAAACCCATGTAAACCAGAAAATAAGACTGCTGGCACAAATTAAGATTGCATATTTTTATATATTAGTTTAAAAAATGACGTTTTATGCATTTTTCTTACACCCATAAAATATTAGTTTTCGAACGGAAATATGAAAATCTACGATCTGATTTTTTATCAACAATCTGATATCATTGGTTCGCAGATATTTACGTAAAATTCGCTTTTTCCAAGATTTTATTTTTAAAAAGTTGTAAAAATGGTATATCTGTGAGAGTGCAGCTTTGTATAATGTATAATAATATTTGTTTCATATGTATACTGCCGATGCAATATTAGGACGATAATCCCTAACCTTAAAACAAGTACAAATCATAGCATAATGAGACAACAAAGCTTATTCTCAATAGAGGAGAGACACCGTAGAAATATGATATAGATACTGAATTAATATAGTCAGAAACTTGGGTAATACTCTATCAACATGCTGATACACATCCACAATTATTTCCACTTAGAGTTGAAATCAGACCTTTTTTCAGAACTGAAAAGAATTCTTCATTGAAATACAGGAACTGTCCATTGTTAGAATAGCTGCCTTGTCTTCATAAATTATCTTCTTTCATAGGATTTCAATGCAATGTAAACATTTTTAACTTATTTTAATCAAACTTTACCTGGTTTCATTGCCTTCAATTGATCGGCTTATTAGCATTTGTTGAAAAATAGAAACCCTACAAATGTGAAACGAAATCCGCAGACTTGAGTCACATCACTAACTGAAGAAAATGCACATGCTTTAAATAAGTGGTCTGGTGGTGTTAAGTTTGCGGCCTAATGGCGGGATGTTGGGGTCATAGCGGCGTTCATCGGGTGACTTATCAGCGTGGCAGCCTAGCGCGTTGAAGTTGGCGGTCTAGCGGCGTTTAAAAGGCGGCAAAGCGGCTTGAGGTTTTCGGCATAGTGGCGTGAAATTTGCGGCTTAGCGGCGTTATACAGTTCACGGTATATCGTCGTAATGTTGGCGACCTTTCGTTCTTAAATTAACAGCATGGCTATGTTTAAAAGGCGGCCTTGCGGCATGACGTCTGAGGCCTAGCGGTCTTACTGCGTTAAAGTTGGGGTATATTGGCATTGAATAGGCAGCCTGGTAATCTGATGTTTAAGGCATAAAGGCCTGACGTTTAAGGCCTAGCGGCATGACGTTTAATGCCTAGCGGCATGACGTTTGAGGCATAATCGTTGAGTTGGAAACCTAGCGTAAAACAGGTGGCCTATCGGCGTGAAATTGGTAGCCTAGCGCCTTGAACTTGGCGGCCTAACGACATTTAATGTAGGTGGCCTATCGGCCTTATGTTTTCGGCCTAGTTGCGTTGAAGAGGTGGCATAAGGGCGTTACATACACACTCTAGAAGTTCAGTTGTAGGCCTATCGGAGTAAAATAGACTTAATAACGGCGTTAAGTTCAAGACCTGGCGGTGGGACGGAAGCGGCCTGGCGGCGAGAAGTTTGAGTCCTTGTGGTCTTAAGGTTGGTGGCCTTGCGCGGCCTAGAGGGCCTATGATTGCGTACATAGGCGACCTTGCTGTGTTAAGTTGGCGGTCATTAAGCGTTAATTTGGCAACCTGGTGGTCTCGCAAGATTAAGTTGGCGGTCTGTCGTCAGGAAATTTGTGAACTGAGGGTAGTAAGTTGACTACCTTGCGAGGTAAGGTTGGCGGTCGTGCGGCGTTAATTTGGTAGCCTGGTGGTATTAGGTTGGCGGTCTGCTAAAGTTAAATTGCTGTACTAACGGCATTTAAATTGTGGCCTGACGGTGGGAAGTTGACGGCCTAATGGCGTAAATAGCCCAAGGGGGTGTTGATTTTGCGGCCAGGCGGCAAAACGTAAACTACGTCGCGGTTTGGCGGCATTTCGTTGTTAAGTTTACATCGTGGTGGCGTTTAATTGGCGGCCTGGAGGCATGACGTGTGAGGCCTTACGGCAAAACGGCGTTGAATTGTCGGTATTATGGCGTTTATTATGCGGTCTGGTGGCATGACGGCGTTAAGTTGACGATACCATATCTAAGCTTAAATTTGTAAAAGCACGAACACCGGAAACCTTGCTCGGTTTCAGAGAGTCACTGACAACGATCTGCAGGACTTTGTTGTCAAACAGAAAAACAAAAGTACTGTTAATAATATTGTGTTTAACTTGAAATGAAATTACTTTTCTCCTACCTTCATACAGTGAATGAAACGCGTGAAATCCAAATAAGCTTTGCAATCTCTTGTGCAAATTCGTTGTAGTGTCAAAACCTGATGGCTCCAACAATAAGCCAACAACTCTCCGCGGATTTCTTGGTAGCTTTGAACGATATTTACGTGATCAAAGCTACGGGTATTCTTTGATCCATGTGCCTAAGTTTGCTAACGCACTCTACTTTTATAACATTGTAAACTTTGGGTAACGGGGAAGTGATTAGCACAGGAGTATGTGCTGGGGAACCTAAAGCTGTGTAGATCGTGCTGAGCAGGAATATGTAGAGTTTGAAGAAAGACACAAACTAAAACCAGACAAGGGCGAATCCCAGGGATGTATGGTCAATCAAGCCCAAGATTTGGGCATGTAGCACAGAGCCAGACAAAAAGGCATGTCGCTATTTACAAGGAATACTCAGGTAGGAGACCAGCTGACTATAGCAAGCTATCTGACCTATTTATATTTCAACCCAAACAGTTCAGTCAAATATAAAAGCCATTGACCAATAGTTCAAACGCCAGTCAATTTGACAAAACAAATTTTCCTCAAAAATGAATATATTGGCCAAAGCTGCAGGATTTCCGGAAGACAAACGGCTAACGAATCATAGTGCCAGAAAGCATCTAGTTCAGAAACTTTCTGAGAATAACGTACCACCAAACCAGATAATGCAGATCACTTGTCACAGAAATATTCAGTCAGTCAACAATTACAGCCACATGAATGACAACACAAGAAGATTTCAAACATCTTGACGAACACAGACAATGTGCAACCAATGCCATTTCCTTGCTAGGTTAATCACCTCTCGTTTACCAAAAACATAACTCAGTACACATTCCATGGTGGCTAGAACAACATGTTCGTTTGAAACATTCTTGGTGGAACTTGCATTATCAACATCAAGGCAGTACCGATCAACGCTTCGCCATCATCATCTGCATGTTGCGATTCTCAATTTACACCACGATAACGCCGCAAAATCATCATAGAACGCGACAGCGAATATTCATTAAATCCGTAAAACTTGACAGACCTATGTAGGTCACATTAACCGCGTCAATGCATTGACTCTCAGTGTGACGTCATCAAATTGTGTTCTTTTTTTGTTAAAATTGTTCATTATTCATGTTGTTGGATATTTTAATTACTACACATTTTAATATTTGTTAATTGTTTACTGAAACAAAAACTTGATTACTGCCAAAGGCTTGCTTACTTACACATTTCATGAACTCGTTTAATAAAATATTGAATTAACTGATAACGACTGTCAGATCCTATATATATATTACAAATATAATTACCATGTGAAAGCAGGGAAGCAATTATTGTAGGGAAAGGGGATACCGTTGCTTATTGTTTTACTTTCAAGGGCAAGACGCTTATACGTAATAAGGTATGGTCGAACAGTGTTCCTTTTTTGTAGTGACGTAATCTATGATCCCGCACATTGTGTTAGGAAGACCGTTGACTTCTTTTGTCGGGCGCTGACTTTCAAACGCGACTGGATCTATGGCATGTTGCTCCTCCTGTCCCAGCATCTGGTCTCATTTATCTACCAAACAACGTCTACCACTTTATACTGTTGAAATGAAATCTCATCGCTGCTTACCGCTGTCTGCTCCAAGTGGGCCCATGCTTTCCGGTTGGCCAGTCGATTATTTTCTTGGATATCAAGTACGTGCTGGGCCGGAAGTAAGCTCTGGTTACACCCCGGGATCAAATAAACGCTGTCGGCCGGCATTCGGACTTCGCGGCCCTTGGCCGAAATATTTGGGGTGATCTCCTGTTGTGTTGACCGGTATGCCCCAGTGTGACAGCCCAAGTGTAGGTCCCATTCGCTATGCTCCTATTCCAGATAGGCTCGTACCATCTTCATTATAGAGCGATTGAATCGTTCGACCTGTTCGTTTGCTTTTGGGTTTCTGGTGCTCGTTCTTGTCTTTCTGATTTCAAAGATGCGAAATAGTTCATGGAAAACAGTGCTCTCAAATGTTGCCCATTGGTTTGAGTGTATGGCCAATGGGGCTCCCCATCATGAAATGAAATCGTTGACCATCCACGCCTTGCAATCCTCTGCAGTCTGATTTTGAACAGGAATCACCTCGACATACTTGACTTATAGATGTCGGTCAGTACTAGGAAGTACTGTATGTCCTGTTTAGTTCGGCAGAAGCCAAAGGTAACCAATGGTCATCACATCCCAGATGCTCCCGCCCTTAAATGGCCCTTAGGCGCTCTTGGTGTCTTGTTGTGTTTTTTGTCGGCTTAACATTGCTCACATGCCGGTAAGTGAAGTTTCACATCCGGTTTCAAATTGTACCAGTAGCACCTGGATAAGTTCGCCTTTGTGCGTCTGGAGCCCTGATAGCCAGCAGTGACTGCTCGGTGAAGTTGTTTTGGTAGACCATTCCGCACATCTATAGGGACCACCAATTATCGTCGCTTGATAACGACATTTACTCATTGAAATTGACTCACTGATGTTTTTGAACCAAAAAAAAGTTGTCCCGATAATGCATCTGAAAACACTTATTTAATCATTTTTTTTTACTCTATGATATCGAAATTGCAGAAAAAATACAGTTACAGCATAAACAAGTATTTTGGTTTTACTGGGGTTCGAGCCCACGCCGGTAAAGTCAAGAACAAATTAGAAAACAGCCGGCTAGTCCACAAGGCCAACGGGACTCAAACAAACGTGGTTGATATGTTCACCTGTTAATGAAACATTGATCAAATCATGTGAACATGTCAATCAACCAGTCACGCAACAACATAGCCGTAATTAATTTTCAATTCATGAACGCATATGAAAATTGTGGTCTTTAAAGTCGATAATTGAGCAAAAATCAACATTTGATAAAGTGTTCCAGCTATTGGTATTTTTGTTTTAACACTTCTTATGATTTGCCACACTTTATTTCGTAAATAAAAAAGTGCATTTTACAAACCATGAGCGAGTTACTTTAAAGCGGCGGTAAAGGACCCTACAGTCGAGAAGAAGTTATTCCAAGATAACCCAATAGCGCCTACACTCTGGGTTTTGAGTGACTTAGTATTCGCTCGATGGCTTCACGCCGTCCAGCCTTGCTCAAAAGATGGGACCGATGTTCGTATCTTGCCTTTGCAGGTCAGCCATCTGTTGTAAAGAAAACTGATTGCACCACGACCGGGCTCGTGTAATGACCACGCTGGTTAAAGGTGGCTAAGGGCCTACATTTCTCGAGATGGCGACTGTGTCGAGATAATTGGTGATCTTCAGGTTTAAGCTCATAGAGCATACCGGTGGGGTCGTCAACATCCTGTCTTGGTCGCTCTCGCGCGTTTTTTCAGGGATCTGCACACCAGGGGCGTGGTCTATGGGATAATTTGTCGTTGATGCTGCTATTGTTCAGATCCCGGTCTTCAGTTTGGGCATGGTCCGCACTTAAGCGGTTCTGGTGTCATGGCTGTTGCAGGTACAATCAATAAGACTCTCACACCTCGACACGGCCTCGCATTGGTATTGTTTTTTCCCTGGCCGATACTCGATCTGTACGTACTCGGCCAGAAGATCGATCCACTGTGTTTTCTTACCGCTTGACTCTTTCATGCTCAAGAGCCATACGAGAGTCCGGTGATCACTGCGAACAGTGAACCGGCGTCCAAGGTAATACTGGAAGAGGTAGTGCATAAAGAAAACAACGGCGAGAAGTTCCGTCTCGGTAATTCAGTAGTTGCGTTCAGCCTTGTTTATGGCTCGGCTGTCATAGCACACGTTCGCAGCCATCATGTACTTTCGAAAGGACGCCGCCAATACCAACAACGGATGCATCAACATCGAGGAAAATCGTCCATCTTCGTTTTTTGGATAGCCTAAGACCTTGGGCTAATGAGCGCAGCTTATAGGTTTTCGAACGCCCACGATTAAGCGTCACCCTATCGAAATTCGTCAGCTCTATGAGAGGCCGTGCGCGAGTTGCAAAATTGCAAATGAATCTACGGTAGTAGAAACCCGTCGCGACGAACTGCTTCACCTACTTGGCGTGTTTGGGACAAGGCAAATCTTTAATACATTGTTAGGGTCTAGCGTCACACCGTGCTTGGTAACCATGTGGCCACAGAACACAACCTGGGTGACACTTGTCTAGCCGGAGCTTTAATCAAGCTGATCTTACTCTTGAGAGGACTCTTCAACACGCGTCATGTGCTACTCATAATTTACGCCGTAAACTATGATTTCGTCAAAATATTTGAGGCAAGTGATCCATTGTGGTCCGTATAGAGCCAACTCCATGGTGCGTTGTAAGGTACCAGCCTCATGGTTCAGTCCAAATGGCTTTCTGGTCATCTCGCCAAGGCAGAACTTGCATACAAATGCGCTTCCTTCTGTAGCGGGATTTGGAAAGAAACCGGAATTGAGGTCTAAGCTGCTAAATTACTTGGCTCGTACTACAGCATCTAAGCAGTCCTGGCAATGTGAAACCATCTGGTGTTACCAAGGCATTTACACTCCTGTGGTCCACATATGGTCGTATTATACCATTATTCTTCGTCACTAATACTTTAGAGATGGCTCAGGGGCCTGAACGTTTCTGTAAAACTCAGTTTTTCAGGATGTCCTTAATTGCCTGTTGTTTCTCCACAGCGTATAAAAGGGGCATCCTTTGGTGGCCTTTGCTTGACCGGCATTGCGTCTCCGGTGCTGATAGGATATTCTGCCTGAGTGGTTAGACCAAGATCCAATCGCTCTGCATTAAAGAAAATGGTTACCTCCGCAGGGAAAATGATTTGATATGCGCTATTGGCTCACCGGGGCATGGTTCAAGTTGATAAGGGTGCTAGCCATATGCAATGGGTTTTTTCCTTATAAACTTTAGTTGGCTCCTCAATGAACTCTGCCTTATCCTCCTTTTCAAACCTTTCCACGAATACATTTACTACGGCCTCAGTCAGACAGGGAATCGTTATGTCGTCTGCTATTACAACCCATCTGGCTCACTTTCCCACTTGGAAAATAGGGATCCGTCGCCTTCCAGCACTATCATTTCGCTATTCAACAGGATGTCCGCCGGCTTGTCGCTCGCTACTTTGGGCACGTAATAGCCGAGAAATGCTGCGTCTTCAATGTCCGCTACCATGACCTATTCACTAACTCTCAGAGGCCCCAGAGTGAACTCAAGTTTTGTCGGTTCTGCTTCCTTGATAGGGGCTCACCACGCCACAGACGTGCTGACTTATCAGTGCTGTGCGTGCGTCTACAGGCGGCTGTTCAAATAATTTGGTTGAGAAGATAGTGTGTCGGCAGTTAAGGTCACTAACTACACTTTGGTGGCCTCTTTTACATATACACCGTCTGCCAACCGTCTCGGTCAATGCAACATCATCACTTTCTGTTCCGCCGGTCTGTTCTCTAAGCCAATGGAACCTATTTGTTAGCCCTTATGAAAGTTTAATTGGCCCACCCTTTGGCCGCGAGGGCTGGTCCCGGCCCGTTTAAAGACCATGCGTTGTCTCTCTCTGTCATGTTGTTCGCGGTCTTGTCCCATCTTCGCCAGCGGTGGGATCCGTTTTTGATAGACGGATCCAGTGATACGGACATCTGAGTGGAACGTAGCCATACCTATTTGTGGACTCAGACCTGCTGAGGGCGACAGTGGCGATTCTGAACGGGGTGAATCGGCTCCTCGCAGTAGCAGCGCGGAGCATCGGCACCTACTGGGGACCAAAGTTTGCGTAGTCGGTGGTACAGTACAAGCTTAGCGTCGAGAGGCGGTGATCTACGAGGGGGCTAACTGTTTGGCGTCGGTATCGTAGATGGGGGACTGTGTGGCAACGTAGTTTAAGGCTGCGCTGTTCTTGATCGGCTCGGTGCGAGGAGACGCTGAGTGTCGGCGCAACGTGTGTGTCAGCGATGTACGGGTGGCGTTGTTCCGGTTCGAAGAGGTGTAAGGCGGCGCTATCCGAGTCCGGTGTTGTTGAGTGGTGACACCAGCGCGCGGTGTATGCATGCATACTTGTGCTGTAGTACACCAAAATTTGTCTGCTATATTTTTAAATGATTTTATGTGAAAAAAAGCAAATACTCATCCCAGCATAGAAGCAATTAAAGAAAAACAATGTCAATGTATCTTATTTCAAACATACAGATAATAAGTATGTACATTATTTGTTACACAGTATTGATTCTAAAAAAGGCCATTGGTGTAGATTATATACCACAAAGGGTCATACAAGCAGGCGCAGAATCATTGACGGAAGTTACACCTTTCTTTGAAAAAATATGAGCCATTCCACAAGAAAAAAATACTCAACCGTCAGCATTATCCCTACTAAATCTAACGTGTTTGAGCAATCAGTTAGTGGGGAACTTTGTTCTCACTTTGAGAATAATTTCCATTACTATTTGCCTGCTTTCAGAGCAAAATATTGATGTCAGACAACACTACTTCGAGGATTCGAAGAGAGCCCTGGATAACCATGACTATGTTAATGCTATACCTTGACTTGTCCAAGGTATCCGACTGCCTCCCCCATAACCTGATTGTTCTTAAACATAAAACGTACGGGTTCGCTGATCAAGCTGAAGATCTTATACATGATTATCAATCAAACCGCAAGTAAAGGGTAAAAATGGGTGATTTTCATAGTGAATGGGTGAATATGAGTAGTTTCGCAGGGATCCATTTAAAACCCATTGATAAATATTTTCAAAAAATATACTTTTTATTTCAGCCATCAAGCAAAAATTTGCAACTATGCAGATGACAATACTATGCTGCATCGTGATACCGTCAACAATCTAAAGACATTTTCTAGTCTGAAAGTGTTATCTTAATTAAGTGGTTTGAAGATAGTCATATGCAAGCAAATCCTGATAAATTTCAATCTCTCGCTATATTTTTTTTTAAATATTGCCCTTTAGAAAATACTGAACAACTTATAAGGTTACAGTACAGGGCTTTGAAACTTGTCTTTAATGACCACATGTCTACTTATAAGGAAATTTTGAAAGGCTGAATATGCCAACCTAAGTTTTCAAATGTTTACAAAAAAATTCTTATGTATATGATCAAGAATACATATAGGCCGCCTTAGTCAAATTACTGCTGAAGTTTTCAAATGTTAACAAACGATTTTTCCTGGATGATTTCAAGAACTTGTCTCTGTTTGATCTTAAAATTAGTCTTTTAGATACAGTTACATGCTTGAGATAACAATTGTAAATACAATAACTTATGGTTAGAAAGAATTTCGGTTTGAAGCCGTCCAGGTATGGATCAGTCTACTAAACGAATTACGTACAACCACGGGTTTCAAAGAAGTCAAAGACTGATCCATATCCGGAATGTCTACAAATGCAGATGTTCTATGTGTCTCATTTGTTTCAATCATTGCTTTGTATTGCCCTGTGTGTATTTCCTACCTTTATTCATTATTCCTACCAATTCCTTACGTAACTACAATTGCTTGTTATTTTAATAGTGAGATTTGTGCACGTAAACTGGTTTTAAACCCCAGTAAATTTACATTTTACTGACTGTTCAAAGGCGGTACCTAACAATTATTGATAAACATACCTAGTTTTTTATATATAGTATGTATGCACATTGCTGTTTGATGAGTTTTGTGCTGTTATTCCATGTTTCGTGTTTTTGTTTTATGTCTTTGGCGAATACCCAGTGCCATTAAACCGGGTTTAAGTTTTAAAAAATTGCTACTGAGCTTGTTTCTGTAGCTTTTCGCATAAATATTGGTTAGGAAGCGAGGAGAATAGACAGTCATAAATAATTACGATGGAAAGTGTTGACTAAAAGACAGTGCCTTTTTTAACGTACAGCAAATGGTTCATTACGTCCTAATCCAATATTGGACTACATTTAATTTACTTAAAACTTTCGAGAGGAAAGAAATGTTCATACATACAAGTAGATAGGTTTATCACCATGTTAATTGTTAAAAAAATATTCAATGTACGTTACCTTTTCTTAATATAATGACAGGCCATAATCGGTTGTAACCGTACATTTCGGGGTCACAGTTTTTGGATTCGATTTTCATAGTCTGTGAACAGAATTGTAATAAAAGTAAAATCACTCCTGTCGCGCCTACAGCCTTTCAACGCTTTCAGTGCTTTGATTTTGGTTTTGTTGGGTTTTAACTCTACCGATAGCTCTGGTCATTTAAAGGCGTTGTCAGTCCATACAGAATCTACATGGGCTCCATAATTAGTGCACTCATCGGTTTCACTGCTATCGACTGACAGCTGTCCCACTCAAATTAGAAATATATCATAATGCATTGCCCATCAAATCGCCTGTTTGTCCGCTCTTTTGTTCAGACTGTGTAACATGAATAACACTTACTGTTTTTTCTAGAGTGTAAATCAAGTGTATAGCATATAGCAAAGATCACTCATGTAATCACATTAAAAGGCCAAAACCAAATTTCGGAGTATATGTACTTGTTTACTATTGTTTTTTTTTTCTTTGTGATATATGCAAGTGACATAGATTAATTTATTTTGTTATATCCATTTAATAAACTAAACTGTGCTTAATCATTATTTTGATTAATGTATTTTGTACAAAACTAATTATTATTGTGTCGTACCGCGACGAAATCCAATCTTTTTGATATCTACGTGTACTAGTTAATATAAAATGTATTATCGCATCAAGAGATGACGTAAACTCACTATTAAGCTTGTTTGGAAATAAAGTGTGGTCACAATGGCAGTGCACATGGAACCTCTTCTTCGTGCCTTTATATTGGGAAACTTATATGCAGTTTGAATAGTATAAAAACCACTATTTTTAAATAATGTTTCCATGGAGTGTGTATTAATCATATATTTATGTTAATCCCTTACCGTTCCTGTGTTAATAGCATTGTTTATGTCTCACTTTGGCTACTATATCCGGTGTGCAGTGATTAACCGTGATATTATATGTAGGTGCTTGTTCCGAATATACCGTGCGTGTTCGATGTGTATAGCCCTGGTCATTGCCTTGGGAATTGCTCCGGATGTTACCATGAGTTTATCCATGAGTGTTGCTTTGCGAATCGCCTTGGAACCACCTTGTCATTAATACAACGCTTGTGTTGCCGCAGACGTTGCCGTTTAAATAACCCCTGGTGTGGTAGCGGACATACAACAATAATTGTTGCATTAAGAATCAGCTAGGCCCGACCTTGTCATGAATACAACGGACGTTGCCTTGTATATAACCCCGGTTGTTGATAAAGGTATAGCACCATATGTTGGACTGTAAATTACCCTGCGTGATGAAATGGAAACTGTCCATCTGTATTGCCTTCTGTATAACCTTAGGCGTTGTCTAGGGAATAGCCCTGATCATGTGTATACCCGTGTTGGTTGCCGTTGAAATTCCGTTAGACATTTCCATGTATAAAACCAAGGACGTTGCGCTGGGTATATCTGGCATTGCCTTGGTATTTGCCACAAATATTGCACTCATGATGAACCTTGGCGTTATTTTGATATTGCCCTGACCTTGGCATGTGAATAACCATGAATGTTGCCCTAGAACATATCCACAATGATGTGATGTTTATTACCATGGATGTTGCCTTGGGAATGACCTCGGACGTTGCCATGTATATAACCCTGGGCAGCTTCTGAACCACGATTGCCCATAGTTCCAGGGCTAGCACCAGTCCTTAACATACGAAATGAAGAAAGGCTAGCACAACACCACTGTATGTTATAATCAAGGCAAGAAACTTAAATATAAATGTATCGAGCATCCAAGAGTTTCTAAACCTTTGTGTACATGACATCCTCACTTATAGATTTAAATAATTGCTAAAAAGACTAAGAGCACAGCCAGTTAGACATATATTTTGATAGTTCACAATGACACAAGAATACACTCATTAGGACACACGGCCAAAGGAATGAAAATGATGTGCTAGTATGATTATCAAAGGTTGCATTTATGTAGTATTATAACTCGTTTGGTCTTAACTATGACTTTACTGAAAATGCTTTGCTTGTACAGATGTGTCCCTTTCTTTAGAAGCAATATAAGCTAACCTTTAAAAAAAACCCGCTTGATTATAATTAAAATGATGGGAAATGCTCCGGACGTTGTTATGAATATTACCCCGTACATTGACATGTATATGACCCTTGGAGTTTCTAGTGAAAATGACCCGGGAGTTGCAGTGAAAATAAAACCATGGGTGTTTCCTTGGAAGCTGCCCCAAGTTGTTATGTATTATCATGACGTCGCAATGTTAATAAATCTGGACATTGTTGTTAAATTATATAAGGTATTGGCATGTTTTTTTTAAAACTCTTGGTGCCGCCTTTGGAATTTTACGCGTAATTTATATACAAATAATCCTTGGCGTTGCCTCGGAACCCAGGACTTTGCAATAATTCTTACTGTGGGTCATGTTTATAACCCCGGGTGATGTCGTAGCTGTGGCAACGGATGTTGCTTTGTATATAACCTTGTGTGTTGCATTGGGAACTGCCCATCGACACTGCCATCTTTATAACTTGTTGCCTTGGGAAGAACCCTGGTCGTTACCATGTAAATACCCGGTACCTTGCCTTTAGAATTCCCCCGGCTGTTGCCTTGGATAATGTCTTGGGAATGGCTTCGGACGTATATAACCATAGGTGTTACCTTGCAAAATTTCCCCAAGATCATAGACCTATCGCAAACAATGCTCCTTAAACCATACCTTACCATTACAATTATTGGCATATTTAAGATGCATCTACTTAACCACGATTGCCCAGGCCTTGCAGCAGTTCTTAAAATACGCGTTGATGCAACGATAGCTCAACATAATTGTCTTCTATAATCAAGGGAAGAAACTCTAGGATGTTTAAGTGTATATAGCTTTAAAGAGTTCCTAAACTTTTGTATACTTGTTATCTATACTTTTAGCTCTAAATAAATGCAAATGGTTCGAAGAACACACTAATTTAGACATATATGTTGATATTGCATCGTTGCGATATAATCCACGCCTAAATGGTTCACAGCGAAACGAAACAAAGTGATCAATAACGTGTTAGTATCATTATCAAACCTATCAAAGGTCATATATATGTGATTAAATCCTTTTTGGTCGTAACTCTGACTCTACTGAAGAGGGCATTCCTTATATAGTAGTGTCCCTTTCTTGATAAAATTACCCTAAAATGTTAAGTAAGGTCATTCAATAAAACGTTTAATTGCATTGAATGAAATGGATTTTTGTTATAATCTCATCGAAATTTGGATACAATTATTGTTAAAATAAAATTACAAAATACGTACGAAAACAGACAAACGTGGGTAGTAAGATCGAGATAAGGAAATAAAGACGCTGAATAATAGTTTCATTTTTTCTCTATTTGTCCATATGAATATTAATCAACGAATTAGACATTTTCCAGTTAATTCACACTATAACGACAATGCATATTATGGAAATGAAAAATATGAGTATTAAAGGCAACAACCTCCCTGAATAAACAACTCAAAAATTTACACAGCCTGACTAAAACCTTTTTTAGAACAGACATCCACTTGGAACGAAACCACTCTTGCATTCCCGATGGGCTCGATTAAAAACTCGAAAAAGAGAGTATTTTCTTTCCACTTTATACAAAATACATTTGGAATACTTATTAGAAGAAATACACCTCCTGTAAGTTCGAAGTCAGTTCTAAATGTGACAATAGGTCAACAATTGACAACGACATATCTAGTATATACATACATACACTGACCTACATTGGTAGCTATAACATACTATTGTCTTTATTCCGTAATAATCTGGAGTATTATCGTGGTACTATATAGATACCGAATGCATAAGGGGAGATTATACGTTACCGATCCAGTGTGATAATTCCCAATTCTTTTAAAGTTGTATATAATCATTAAGAACATGAGTAATATATCCAATCTGCTGCATATGAAGACATCTCACATTCATTTGAAATATGAACAACTAGTAGAAACAATATTTTATATCACCTTAATGTTCGCTCTGTATAAAGGCGTAACACCCTGCCATTTGCGTGTTGAATACTTTATTTTAAACAGGTTACTTACGTAGAGAAACTATTTGAAGATTTTTCGTAGCAAATAATACTAAACAATAAAATATGCCAACTGGGTTCCTGAGTACTCCATACAAAGTCAATCAATACTGCTAACAAACGAAGGCTTGGATATTCATCTCGTACATGTGTATGGGTGAACCAATGTTTTTTTAACATTTAAAAATATCCATTTGGTTATGGATCTCCTCCATTTGTAGTCATGTACTCTTCAATACAAATTACTTCAGTTAAATGCCACATTAACAGATTAGCAGAACATACTATGCTTAATCTCAATTTCGGAAATATGTTCATAGTTTCATGTCTTAGACCGGCTCCATCGGTCACCTCTAATCTCAATTTATCGCTTTCTTGAGTATTCAAATCCCTTTCATATGCTAAATATTTTGGCCACTAAAAATAAACATTGTGAAATGTGGAAAATGTGATTAAAGTATGAATACGGCCTTGTGCGCCGGTGCATATTGTCTTGACAAACTTTACTTGTACCAGGCCGTTTCTTTCGCTGAGCATTTATTACATTACAGTGTATGATTGTTAACGCAGACGAATTGGCATTGGAATAGGAGACTCTATAATAAACAGTCGTCTTATCAATATTGAATATTCAACGTTTTTGTACAAATGTGTAAATAAATAAATGTATTAATTGTTACCCAGAAACCTAAAACAATATAGTGCGTTCATGGTGTGCCATTGTACTTGCACTTTGCTGCTTCTTACGCAGAACGTTTATAACGTCGCATCGTATGACGTTTTAAAAATAGGAGCATAAATATTCAAGGCTGCCTTATTAATAAAGTAGAAGAGGTCATTGGGAAAAATGCTGAAGACTAGCTGCTATAATATTGATTCTTGTGGAACGTCTTTCTGGATGGTGTCACACTCACATGCAATTTGTCCAAGTTTGACCAGTTGTTTTCTGTTTGTTAGATAGCAGTGCATTAATGTAAATACTGGGGCTGAGAGACCATATACATTAAGCTTTTCTGTACGAGATCATAGGGCAGGCAGTCGAATGCTTTAAAGATGTCCAATAAAACTGCACCTTCATTTTTGTTCATGGGCATATTTCAGACTTTCACCGTTCTCAAAGGGTATTTTGACATCCATTATTTGTTATGAAAGCTGTCAGGAAAGGATGAAAAATGATACCAAAATGACTTATCAGTTGATCAAAAATGCCCCGTTCATATAACTCGTTCAAAAACATAAAGCAATTTCGATCTTAAATTTAAAATATTGACAATTTTCAGACACCTTCAATTTGGTTAAAACAATGTTAAGTGAGATTCACTACACAGAGTCAACTACCTTGCTCCGCTAAGCAGACAGTAAGTCAAACTAGCAACTAGTTCCTGCCTTCTCTTCAGCTGCAGTCTTTGCATTTGCTTACAGCGGTCAACGGGAGACAACTGTGATAATTATTGATGGATAAAATATCGTTCACATTTTAATGCTGTGTCTCCAGGCTGTTTCTTCTCTCAATTCCGTTTTCCGCCATGGAAGTCGGCTTACCCGAAATTTCGTAAACAATACAGTACTTCAGAAATAAAGATAAAGAAGTAACAAATGTGTATACCTAAAACACATGATTTTCCATATAAACAAAGTTATACATGTATTGCTAATGACTGAATTGAGACCAGAGAAAAATGGAACACACTTTATTATTTGCAATTGCTTTAAATGCGATTAATCAGCTTTTCATCCATGGGCAGATGTAACATATAACGTAATGAATCGACACACATGTTAAATGCATCACTCTGTTTTATGATCGTATGTACATATTCTTGTAATTGTCAACTTGATACGCCAATAAAAGCTTCAAATTAAAGTCAACTTTTTTGAAATTGGTCGTTGCCAAAATGCATCACATGTATCTAGCTATCGACATGTTAGTCTTGTCTTCGCCGGACATCTAATTACTATATCCTGCCAGGAAGAGCCCCATGTGACCTCCACATCAGGGACTTAGTTTGGGAAGTCTGCTTATATTCCTCTAACTGAAAAAGAAAATAATACACTTACGATTAAATCTGATGAAAAAAACTAATTCTTGAGCCCAACAAACTTAGTTAACTACAATGGTACTAAGGGTTTATGAATATACCAAGAATAAGAATACATCAATAATTCAATAAAACATACGAGGTAGTCGAAAATGCTAATAATAACAATGTTCAGGGGCACAAAGCAAGGACCCAAACGACAATGAACAAGACAGAAAGACTTGTGAACACCACATACACATAACAAATACCATAAATAGACCGCACAATATCGAACTTGTTTTACTCAAATGATTGGAATAACGCCTTGGAACAGTCAGTGAAACAAAAGTTCACAGGAGGCAGAGTCTAGTGGGGGCTTAACAGATCGAAAACTGATAGGCGGTTGCAACACTGCAACCACCTAATACATATCAGATGATAATGCACATCTATACCTGTGTGTCCTAAATATGCAGAATGTTTTCTACATATCAGACTAAGGGAGACAACTAAATAGCAGTTTAACACATCCGAAGTGTATCACAGTCAAACGCTGTATAGAAGCATTACGCTCCATCTCTCGGTCAATAAAATCAACATCATTGAGTAAACTGTACGTTTACATAGTTAACCATAACTTGTTACATTGAATTAGAAATATTATTTCCTATCAAATTGACATCTAGTTTTCATGCATACTCAATCTTGTGTGCATCCAAAAAAAAGCTGACAGTTTGATGTTGTCAATTTCTCTTCTCTAGAATGCTTAATAACACTGACATTGTTGATCCTAAAATACACTGTACTACACTGCTACAACAATACAAAGTAAGATAAACAAACTCTGGTCTTGTAACTGGAAAGACTGTTTTTCTTTGGACAAAGGGTACATATCAAGCTGTGACATATATTTCCTAGTGCCATTTTAAAACCAATGAAAGTCTTATGAATTATCAGCACCAACACTATTAACGTTGAGGTACATGATATATACTTCTTCAAGTGTAGCTGTATGATGTCAAGCAGTGACCTACCCGGTCATCTATCTGCATATCTGTTGAATGCCGAACATTCTGGAACAACATCCTGCCATGAAATGCCTCTGGTGACCTCAATATCAGGAATTGAGTGTGGGTCGTCTGCTCGTATAGGCAATCTGAATAAAAATAACATATTTAGTCTCAACAGTAGTTTAAACCAAGTTAATTAGAAAAGTTACATTGGATTATATATTAATTTCGAAGCCAGCATTTAGCGATATGTAAGTAAACATTAAGCAGTTTAAATCTACAATTAAACAAGTTGGTAGTTTAAATGACACCGGCATTTTGTTTTGTATATTCCCGTACATGTCAAATCTTACCATTACCAGCAACCAATATCTGCTTTTCTTATCTTGAGGTACACAATCAATATCAGTCTGAGGGAGGTAACTGCGATACCAAATAATACACTCATTTTTTTGTAAATGAAACTTGGTGTCTGGGTCCAAGGAATGTAATTGTTTTAGTGGTTTGACAAACGCCAGATGCTAGCTTACACTGACCTATGAACACCACATACACATAACAA
This sequence comes from Mya arenaria, assembly GCF_026914265.1. NCBI lineage: Eukaryota > Metazoa > Mollusca > Bivalvia > Myida > Myidae > Mya > Mya arenaria. Next base: position 49,797,239 of record NC_069128.1, on the reverse strand, counting down.
ACACCATAAATAGACCGCACAATATCGAACTTGTTTTACTCAAATGATGGGAATACCGCCTTGGAACAGTCCATGAAACAAAAGCTCACAGGAGGCAGAGTCAAGTGGGGGCTTAACAGATCGAAAACTACTAGACGATTGCAACACTGCAACAACCTAATACATATCAGATGATAATGTACATCTATACCTGTGTGGTCTAAATATGCAGAATATTCTCTACATATCAGACTAATGGAGACAACTGTAATAACAGTTTAACACATTCGAAGTGTATCACAGTCAAATGCTGTGTAGAAGCATTCCGCTCCATATCTCGGTCAATAAAATCAACATCATTAAGTAAACTGTGTGTTAACATAGTAAATCAAAACTTGTTGCATTGAATTGTTAACGTGTGTTCCCATCAAATTGACATCTAGTTTTCATGCATACTAAATCTTGTGTACATCCATAAAACAAAGCTGAAAGTTTGATATTGACAATTTCTCTTCTCTAGAATGCTTAATCACACTGACATTGTTGATCCTAAAATACACTATACTACTCTGCTACAACAATACCAAAGTAAGTTAAACAAACTCTGGTCTTGTAAATGGAAAGACTGTTTTTCTTTGACCAAGCTGTGACATATATTTCCTAATGCCATTTTAATACCAATGGAAGTCTTATGAATTATCAGCACCAACACTATTGACGTTGAGGTACATTATATATAATTCTTCAAGTGTAGCTGTATGATATCAGGCAGTGACTTACCCGGTCATCTCTATACATCTTTGTTGAATACCAACATCCTGAAACAACATCCTGCCATGAAATGCCTCTGGTGACCTCAATTTCAGGAATTGAGTGTGGGTCGTCTGTTCAAATAGCGATCTGAAGAACAATAACATATTCAGTCTTAACAGTAGCTTAAACCGAGTTATTTAGAAAAGTTACATTGGATTATATATTAATTATGAACCTAGCATTTAGCGTTATGTATGTAAACATTAAGCAGTTTAAATCTACAATTAAACAAGTTGGTAGTTTAAATGACACTGGCGTTTTGTTTTGTAAATCCCCGTACCTGTCAAATCTTACCACTACCAGCAACCAATATCTGCTTTCTTATATCTTCAGATACACAACCAATATCAGTCTAAGGGAGGCAACTGCGATACCAAATAATACACTAACCTTTTTGTAAATGAAACTTGGTGTCTGGGTCCAAGGAATGTAATTGTGTAAGTGGCTTGACAAAAGCCAGTTGCTAGCTTACACTGACCCATGAACACCACATACACATAAAAAAACACCATAAATAGACCGCACTATATTGAACTTACTTATTTTACTCAAATGATGGGAATATTGCCTTGGAACAGACAGTGAAACAAAGGTTCACAGGAGGCAGAGTCTAGTGGGGGCTTAACAGATCGAAAACTGCTAGAGGATTGCAACACTGCAACAATCTAATACATATCAGATGATAATGCACATCTATACCTGTGTGTCCTAAAAATGCAGAATATTCTCTACATATCAGACTAAGGGAGACAACTGTAATAACAGTTTAACACATTCGAAGTGTATCACAGTCAAATGCTGTGTAGAAGCATTCCGCTCCATCTCTCGGTCAATAAAATCAACATCATTGAGTAAACTGTGTGTTTACATAGTTAATCAAAACTTGTTGCATTGAATTATAAACGTGTGTTCCCATCAAATTGACATCTAGTTTTCATGTATACTAAATATTGTGTACATCCAAAAAACAAAGCTGAAAGTATGATGTTGACAATTTCTCTTCTTTATAATGCTTAATCACACTGACATTGTTGATCCTATAAAACACAATACTACACTGCTACAACAATACCAAAGTAAGTTAAACAAACTCTGGTCTTGTAAATGAAAAGACTGTTTGTCTTTGGACACAGGGTACATACCAATCTGTGACATATATTTCCTAATGCCATTTTAAAACCAATGGAAGTCTTATGAATTATCAGCACCAACACTATTAACGTTGAGGTACATTATATATACTTCTTCAAATGAAGCTCTATCAGCAACCAATATCTGATTTTCTTATATCTTCAGATACACAATCAATATCAGTCTAAGGGAGGCAGCTGCGATACCAAAAAATACACTGACCTTTTTGTAAATGAAACTTGGTGTCTGGGTCCAAGGAATGTAATTGTGTAAGTGGTTTGACAAAAATCAGTCGCTACTTAACAGAATAAAAGGGCTAAAAGATTTAAAAACGGCAAACACCTAATAAGTATCAGTTGATAATGAAAATCAATATTTTTGTGTCATAAATATGCAGAATATTATTTTATATTCAGACAATTGTAATTGCAGGTTAACACATCCGAAGATTTTGACTTTCAAAGGCTCTATTAAATGATTCCGCAACATCTCCTGGTCCATGAAGTCAACATCATTTAGTAAACTGTATGTTTACATAAATAATCATAACATATTGCTTTAAATAACATACGTTGTTTTGTAAAAGAATGTACCAACAATTTTTCTGTGACAAAGGATACACACAAAGTTATGACCTATTTTTGGTGTCATTTTAAAACTAATGGGAGTCGTATGTTTTTTCAGCACCAATAATATTAACGTTTCCTTACATTATCAATATTTCTTTAGGTGAAGCTGTATAATGTCAAGCTGTGACCTACCTAGCCATGTAGCTTTTGAATGCCGGCCAGCATAGAACAACATCCTGCAGGGAAATGCCTCTTTTGATTTCAATATCTTGGATTCAGTGCTGGTCGTATAGGTATATCTGAATGAAAACAAACAAAACAAGTTTAGTCTCAAAAGTTATTTAAACCAAGTAAAACAGTAAATATTAATTTGTCTAATGTTTTTCGGCACCCAGTAATACTTATTATCTAAGTTAACATCAATCATGTTCAAAGTTTAAATGACACTGTTTTTTTAAACAACAAAGTTTTAAAATACCTCATATTCAAATATTAATGACATCTGATGGTGGAAAATCATGAATCTGTCCTAACAGGTCTTTTTATTTTACATTTCTGTTATTTAAATCTAAATTTGATGTTGTCCATTTCCTAACCCCAGCTTTCTTTATCACGTTTTGAAAATACAATATAACTAAGTTGTGAAGATGAACTGAAGAAAAAATAATAAGCACAGCTTTGGTCAGAACATTATTTCAATTTTGTTAAAGTGTTAATGATATTTTCTAAATATTTAGATTCCTTTTTAATCTCATTAATTATATACAATTCTTAATAAATGACACTAAGGAGCAAATATTGACAAGATTAATAAAGTAAGTCAATAACATATCATACGCATGTTTTAAAAAAGGCCAGTTATTTGTCCGTGGACAAAGGATACACACCAATATCTGACTTATATCCTCTTGTGTCAAATTAAATTTTAAAACCGATGGGTCTTATGTATTTGAAGCAACAGTTATATTAACGTTTCGTAACATTAAGAATAAACTTTTAGGTGTAACTGTATGATGACATGCTGTGACCTAAATACGCTACCTACCCATCTATCTGCATTTCTGGTGAATTCAGGGCACCATAGAAAGGCCTCTTCTGACCTCAATATCAGGGATTCAGTGTGGGTCGTCTGCTCGTTTAGGCATAATATATCTGAAAAAAATATCCTGTTCAGTCTCAGAAGTAATGTACACCAAGTTATACTGAAAAGTAACTTTAGATTATATATCAACTTCGAACCCAGCATTAAACGTTGTTTTAGTATGCATTAAGCAGTTTAAATATTCAATAAAACAAGTTGGCAGTTAATAAGAGTCTTACGTATTTTCAGCACCAATAATATTAAAGTTTCGTAACATTACCAATATCTCTTCAGGTGTATCTGTATGGTGTCAAGCTCTGACCAATCTAGCCATCTATCTGCATTTCTTGTGAATGCCGGACATCCTAGAACAACATCCTGCCATGAAATTCCTCTTGTGATCTCAATATCAGGGATTGAGTGTAGGTCTTCTGCTCGTTAAGTCATATCTAAATGAAAATAACATATTCAGTCTCAACAGTAATTCAAACCAAGTTAAACAGATAAGTAACATTGGATTATATATCAAATTTGAATCCAGCATTAAGCGTTTGTTAGTATACATAAAGCAGTCTTAATCTACAATAACACAAGTAAGTTTAAATGACAACCGCTTTTTTGTTTGTTAATCCCCGTAAATGTCACATCTTACAAGCGATCAATATCGGCTGCTCTAATATCGTACGATAAGCAATAAACATCAGTCTAAGGGAGGCAACTACGATGCCAAAAAATTCACTTACCATTTGTAAATGCAACTGGGTGTCTGGTCCAAGAAATGTTATTGTGTAAGTGGTTAGAAAAAGACAGTCGCTAGCTTAACGGAATGAAAAGTGCTAGAAGATTGCAACACTACAGTCACCTAATAAGTATCAGTTAGTAATGTACATCAATACTTTTGTGTCATAAATATGCAGAATATTATTTTATAATCAGACTATTAAGGGAGACAACTGTAATTACAGGTTAACACATCCGATGATTGTGACATGCAAAGGCTCTATTAAAGCATTTCGCACCATCTCTCGGTCCATATAATCAACATCATTGAGTAATCTGTATGTTTACATAAATAATCATAACCTTTTGCTTTGAATAACACAAATGTGTTCCCATCAAATTGTCATCTACCTTTCATGAAAAGTAAATCGCGTGTACATCCAAAACTCAGTGATTTTAGCATCTAGAACAATATTGAAAAAATAATGTTCTCATGTTCTCTTCTCTAGAATGCTTAATCACACTATCTTTGCTAGACAATTAGTTCAACCTTAACTGCACTATACTACATTAAAACAGCTTTAGAAAAGCAAGTTATAACATAGGTTTGTTTTGTTAAGGATATACCAACTATTTGTCTGTGGACATAGGATACAAACCAAGTTATGACCCATTTTTCTTGGAGCAATTTGACAACCAATGGGAGTCTTATGTATTTTCCGCACAAATAATATTGACGTTTCGTAACATTATCAATATAACTTCACGTGTAGCTGTTTGATGTCGAAATGTGACCTACCTAGCCATCTATCTGCATCTCTTGTGATCTCAATATCTTGGATTCAGCGCGGGTCGTATAAGTATATCTGAATGAAAAGAATATATTTAGTCTCAAAATAAATTTAAACCAAGTAAAACAGAAAATTAATTTGAATTTTTGATATATTTCGGAACCTTTCATTACTTGTTTTGTAAATTTGCATATAGCAGGTTCAATATTTAATTGAACACCTTTAAATGACAACGGCATTTGAAACAACAAAGGTTTAAAATATCTCATATTCAAATATTAATGACATCTGATAGTGTAAAGTCATGAACCTTTTCTAACTGGTCGATAGTGGCCGTTCAAGTCATCGAGCTAAAGGATATTCTTTGTATTTTACAATTTTTTATTTAAATCTAAACCTGATGTTCGCAATTTCTTTACTCCAGAATGCTTAATCACATTTAGAAAATATAATAGAACTAAGAATTAAAGATAAACTTAAGAAAAAGGAGGATAAGCACAGCTTTGGTCAGCACATTATTCCAATTTGTTTAAGAGTTGATGATATAATTTAATAACTTTAAATGCCTGGTTAATCTCATTTGAAAGTTTTTCCTGTCAATCTGTTATTTAATATAGACAGAATTTCAATAATAATGGACATTGCAAGAATTACAGTATCTTTATACACACTTTTTAACAAATGTGACTTAGGAGCAAATATTGACCAGATACATAACGAAAGTCAATGACATAACATACGCATGCTTTATAAATGGGAAGACCGGCTATTTGCCCGTGGACATATGATACACACCAAGTTCTGACATATATATCCCCTGGTATCAAATGCAAGTTTTAGACCGATGGGCCTTATGTTTTAAAAGCACTATTAACTTTTCTGTATATTATGTATATACTTTCAGGTGTAGCTGTATGAAGTCGAGCTGTGGCCTGAATACACTACCTAGCCATCTATCTTCATTTCTGGTAAATGCAGGGTAACATAGAACGACATCCTGCCATGAAATGCTTCTTTTGACCTCAATATCAGGGATTCAGTGCGGGTCATCTGTTCGTATAGGAATATCTGAAAGAAAATAACCTATTCAGTCTGAGAAGTAATGCACACCAAATTATACAGAAAAGTTATTTTGGATTAGATATCCACTTCGAACCCAGCATTACGGGTTTTGTAAGTATACATTAAGCAGTTTAAATCTTCAATAAAACAAGATGGCAGTATAAATGACACCCGCTTTTTTGTTTGCAAATTCCAACAAATGTCAAATCAACCTATTTCTGCTTGTCTTAAATCTTTAGATCCACGATCAACATCAGTCTAAGGGAGACAACTGCAATGCCAGATAATGCACTAACTGTAATTGATTGATCAAACTGTCACACTCATTTATTTTGTCTTTTCATTTCGCAATTAAGTATGTCAACAACAAACATACATGTAAACCTGCAAAATATGTTTGACAACTTTAGTAATTAAGTATTACCTTCGACCAGAACTCATATTCTTTCAAATTATTAAGCATTTAAATGTCAAACATTTGACAAAATAGGTAATAATCGCTTAAATTCGCTCTAAAATGGGTTGGAACGAGTAACTGTTAGCTTTAATAATAAATGTTGGGTTACCGTGTAAAAACCTTGCCGAAGGCGATAATTGACGAGAGGTTTCAACAACACAACAAAAATTCATTTAATGAACATTATTAACTACATTATTTCCTAATAGAAAAGCAAAATGCTTAACGTGTATGCCAATGTCGTTAATGTCCTACCCCTGGAGAGTGCAGTAATAAGATTAATTTTTCAAATACCATTTATATAATCAGCAAAATAATATTAATATACCTCTCTGTCTTGCAATAATATCCGAGCATGACTGTAAGTTATAATAGCAGACGACATCTACCTTTGCTTCCGCCGGATCATGCCGGGCAAACCAGGACCGCATGATGCCAAAAAGCGCACCTTGTGACCATCAGATCAGGGAAACAATGTTGTCTGCCCGTATCTATCTTAAATAGGGGGTTTAAACTGAAAATGCAATCAAAAGACAAAATAATCTCCCCAACAAATATATAAACTAAGTGAAACAGGAAAGATGAAATTTAATATATACTGATTTAAACAGAAATGTTGCTAAGTATAATGAATCTGTTTAGGGCATGACATCGCATTTTAAACAGTTTTGGTTGTTAGATAGTGGTTTCGAATGCAGCTTTGTATAGTTATCCTGTTGTCCATATGCATTGCTTTGCCATCTGCCTGATTTTCTTGCAAATGTCAGAGAACTCAGGACCACATCCTACCAGGAGGTACCTCAGGTGATCTTAATTTCAGAGATTCAGTGTGAGTCGATTGCTCGTAATGACTGATCTTGAAAAAAGCAACATGTTCCTGAAACCATTCAGTCTAAAGAAACATGTAAGTTGATTAGGACTTTATTGTAAACGAATCCCTTTTATTAGTCATTTTGGTGGTCATTTAGCAGGTTTATGCTCAATATAATATAATTGCAGACACGAAAGAAGACACAAAATAGATGTCATTTCTTACTGCCACACATATCTGAGTTTTCTCAATTCTCTAAAAATCAATCAAAGGGAGACAACTGCAATGTGGGCTAAACATAGCCAATGCTCTTATCATTTCGATGCTGTTTCTGTAACATTTTAAAGTCTAAATTGTAAGATAATTGTAAAATATTACAAACTAAATGTTGTAAAACATCAAAAAAGAACGTGTCTAGTCTAGTTATTGCCAAATATCAGGCAGAAAACATGATATTTTGTACTTTCATTTGGTGATTTTTATGTAGAATGCCGTCATTTTTAGAAGCTCTGAATGCAGCTGTGCATTATTATCCTGCGATATATGGATTACCTAGCCATCTACCTGATATCCTGGCAACTCCGGACCACATCCTACCAGGAAGTACCTCAGGTGATCTCAAGTTTAGAGTTTCAGTGTATGACGAATTTTCTGAACATCTTCAATCTTCTGAGTCATCAACGAATTCAGGAAAAGAGAGACAACCATGAAGCCGCATTGATTGATCGATAAATGGTGTTCAATATTACCGCTAAAATATAAAAAATGAGAATCTTGTTTGGCAAATTAAATGATTAAGTATTACCGTCAACAACAATGATTGTCTTAATGACTTAACACGAAGCCAAAAGAACACTACAACAGTGATATCTAATTAGAACAATTTCTTGTATTATTTATTTCTTACACTCTATGCTGGCACAATTTATATACTCTAGGCATCTACCAATTATGTTAACTTGTAGAACTCTGTTCCATCTGATCCTTGTCTTGATTTTGTTTCACCAATACATGCTTGTCCTCAAACTGCAAGCCGTCGAATCAGCAGAAAGGGGATAACTGTGACGCCGGGTTTTCAGATTTTAGGATTGTATTGGCCGATTGTGTTTCTTAAGCATCTAAACACATTAGTCGGAGAATAAGCATTCGGCCCATGATTGCGTAAGATACATTTTACAACAGAAGTCCATTTCTATCTGCAATTTGAGTAGTTCGCACTTAATAACTTTACAGAATGTTTTCTTTGTAAATGAAATCATTCTTGAGTAACAAAACAATGACAAATGCAACAAGTAAATATCAGTTTCAACGTTTAGATCACAATGAACATTTGCTTACACTGGAATTTATTATGCTACACAAGGTAGATTTCATTTGTTTTAAAATTCCAGTAGATGTAAAAAGGTATTATTGCATTGAAATTCCATAGATTAAAAATGTTATTTAATGTAAAAGACACATTGCAGTGAGTCATCAATTATTATAAATGCACATAACATTTCCTTTATTGACATACTCATCTGGAAACTTACTATTTGTGGGAGAATGTTGATATACACCATTAGATAACTAAGACAACTGCATTGGAAAGTCCGAGATTTGCCCAACTCCAAAAGCACCCAGCTATTTGGTTGAAAACAAGACAGTTAACATTTGGAGATTTTATTTCCAACATACCACCTTATCGGCCTGTTAATAAAAGCACCAAAGATACTACTATTGTAGCAAGGTACAGTTTTAATTAGAATGATAACTCTTGGTAAAAATGCTAGTTGGTCTAACAGGCAAAATCTCCCTTTGATTATGGTTGTTAAACAGAAATGATTTTGCTGGAAAATAGTCATATGATCACTGGTTTTCATTGTGTGTAAAAATTGAATCATTAGGTCAGACATGTTTTATTTTTTTTATGTTTGTTATGTGATAATTCACACACAAGGGTCAGTATTTGTTTGCATGTCTGGTATTTTGTATTTGTAATGTTTTGGCATTTTTTTTGGAATGATTTATAGTTCAATCGGCTGTATTTATTTAGTTTGTTTCATAATTTCAGTTCAGAGTTGCTCTTTATAGTATAAATCCATAACACATGACTTTTTTGTATGTTTAGTTTATAGCTGATAATCAGCATTTCAATAACAAAGACACCGTTTGTGTGTGTGTGTGTGTGTGTGTGTGTGTGTGTGTGTGTGTGTGTGTGTGTGTGTGTGTGCGTGCGTGTGTGCGTGCGTGCGTGCGTGCGTGCGTGCGTGTTTGTGTGTGTGTGCGTGTGTGCGTGCGTGCGTGCATGTGTGCGGGCGTGCGTGAGAGAGAGAGAGAGAGAGAGAGAGAGAGAGAGAGAGAGAGAGAGAGAGAGAGAGAGAGAGAGAGAGAGAGAGAGCGGTTTAAGAGAGTTCAATTCCTTAAATTGGTAAGATCATTGTGAGGTGATGTTTTGTGTAAATGATATGTTTTGTGATCATTTGTCATATATGTATGTTTCAGGCATTTAATTAAATCTGCCATTGAAGAGGATTAAAATGTGCTATCTAATACCTTGAACTTCACACTATCAAAATCGTTCACAAGCTCAGTCATGTACCATTGACGTTAGTGTGAGAAAGTCATGTTTCCAAACTATTACAAGCAGTTAGACACGGGCTAAGAGCATTTTGACCAGAGTTATAAGTGTAAGCAATACTATTGCAATTGTAATTTAACTGAAAAAACCAGCTATGTTTCCACGAATCAAAGTTTTCCTTGTCTTCCAGCTGGAGCTTTCAGGATTAAATTATTTTGGTTGTCGAATATAATTACAGCAGAAATAGAAGTATTTTCATCTCAGTTTGTAATAAAATGCAACAATGACTTTATTTTTATTGACAACGACATTTACCTTTGCTTCTGGTTCATGCAGGACAACCAAAGACGGCCTTCTAAAAGGTCGCCCGTTGAGACCTACAGATCAGAAGCTTCCGTGCTGTCTGCATATATCCATCTTTAATGTATAATTTTTACTGAAAATGCAATGAGAAGACATTATATTTTCCTAAACAAATTTATTAACTTAGTTGATCAGAATAGTAACGTAGAATTATGAATCAAGTAAGGGCATGAATCCCCACATTAAGCCAATACTGGTGGAAATAAAGCAGAACCGAGCAAAATATTTAATTTTGATTGGAACTGTCAAGTTAGTCAAAATCTGTATAATCTGCACTAATGCTGTTATTCGAAAAACCTCGAAATGCAGGTTTTTTAAGCAATGCTGCGGTCCATATGCATTTCACGGCCATCCACCTGTGATTAAGTAAATGTCTGATATTCAGGATTTCATTCTTCAAGGTAGTGGCAAATGCGATGTCAAGTGTTTGGATTCAGGTTGTTGTGTTTGCTCGTACTCGTAGTGGTACTCCCTGGCACCATAAAACACGTTAATTAAACCTATTTCGTGCACGTTTAGCAGGTTCATGCTTTAGAAAATAAAATATTTGGGGCCAGAGTACCTAAGAAAGGTTTCTTGAAAGGGATGTTAGCAGTTTCAAGATTAAATGAAATGTAGTTGTTGTTTTGAATGGGACCGTCAATTAGGTAAAAAGTCTATGAATGCATATGAACTGATAATTTTCAGCCAGTCGCGAGCTGACCTGGCTTCACTACAATATCCTTCAAATGTTATAAGCTATAAATGTTGTATTTGCATCCAATACCTGCTTATCATTAGTTTAACATCAACCAAAGGGGGGCAACAGCTGTACCCTGTTGACATATCCTAGGCTGGTCGCATTTCGATATAGTTTCTTTAGCATGCAACCCGATCTGCAACATAAAAGCAAAGCTTCCATCTGATATATAGGGTATATGAGGACAGGACGCTCATCGCACGTCCTGTATCACGTCGAGTTTGATGTGTTAACGTGTATCCGTCGGTCGAGACGGATGCATGTTCATTAACCAAACAGGATGTCATACATGTCGTCAGTTGACGTCCTATTGTAATATTCCTTGTATTGTATGTCGCCTTTGATTATCTTAATGATTAATCGCACAGCTTTTAACGTAAAAAAAAGAAACTGAACTTAACACGACATTTTCTGAAAGTTCAATGACGGAAATGACGTCTTATATCAATTGTCTTAATGATTTGGGTAAAAGCCAATCATTAACTTGATTAAGATCACGTAAATGTATAGAAGCTTTATATATTAAAGTATCGTTGAAAACTACATTTTTCGAATGTTTGAAATAGTATATTAATCAGTTGTGAAACTTATAAATTTTTACAAGAATGCATTGTGTACAGCAATAAATGATACTAATATAGAAATAATCATTGTTTTGAACAAACTACATTATGCATAAAACTACATGAGAACATTTCACTGGAGGCATTCTCCTGATCAAGAAGCTTTATATATTAAAGTATCGTTGAAAACTACATTTTTCGAATGTTTGAAATAGTATATTAATCAGTTGTGAAACTTATAAATTTTTACAAGAATGCATTGTGTACAGCAATAAATGATACTAATATAGAAATAATCATTGTTTTGAACAAACTACATTATGCATAAAACTACATGAGAACATTTCACTGGAGGCATTCTCCTGATCAAGTGCTTTGAGTATGTTTGAGACATAGAGGCATGTTTCTCTAAACACAGTAATCGTTTAATATCTGGCTAAAAGGCTTTTCCCTGTCGTTTTTATTGTATGTTTATGAAATTTAATAGTGATGTACATGTTTATACTGTAATTGATTGTTGTAATATGTAAACATCTAAATAACTCTAGGGCTCAAATAAAGAGTAAATATATACTATTTTTGAAGAATGACGTTAACAAAAAATCTACAAAAAATACTAAATAGGCGGGTAGATTTGCATAATTCTTTATTATCTTAACTTACCTTTTCAATACAACACGTTTAAGATTATTTCCTCATTTCTAATCATCTGTATAAGTCTTTGTACATGATTTAGCTTTCAAAACACTCTTTATAATCCAGCTATTTAATTTAAATCCGATTAAAATTCATTGCGTCTGCAAATTAGCAAGTCTTACTAAAATTAAGTTCCTCACGATTTCTCAAACGTTTGTATTCAAATTGATATTAACTCAAAACTAATGAGCGTGTCCTGTGCTGAATTAAAAATAATACTTCATTTTAACTCTATTCTCCCTGCATGAGAAGTAAACACTCGACTATATAGTCGATGATCAATAGCTTCTTTATAAATACTGCACATTATTTTGTGTTAACGGGTTTCTCTTACACATCCGTGACCTTACCATGCGGTAAACATATAAACATATTTTGATTCCGGAAGGAAAATTAAAACGCTTCAAAATACAGTTTCATTTAGCTTTGAGTACAATGTTTTTCAAGAGTTAAATAAACTCCTTTCCAATATGCTATGGTGTTATTAGGAGGTCAATATTAACAAAGGAATACTTTTCAGGTGTCAATTAGATGTGTATACTTGTGCCGTTGTACACAATCAAAATAGATGTCCAAATTAGTTGTATCCTTAGTCTGTTTTTCATTTATTTATTTATTTAAAAGTGGATGCCATGTAAACAAAAGTTAAAGAACTCTTCGAAGCTGAATACCATTTTAGATCCTAGAGTTTCTTCCCTTGATATACTATAAAATATGTTTAGCTAGCCTTGCACCACGGCGTATTTAAGGACTGGCGCTAGTCTCGGGACTTCGTACAATCGTTGTAAAGAAGGTGCATTTTGAATACATTTATCAATAATGCATTTTAATAGGTATAACCCAGGGTTATAAACATGGCAATGTCCGGAGCAATCCGTAAGGCAACATTCACGGTTATTTACATGACATTTTTAGGGCAATTTCCAAGGCAACGCTTAGGTTTACATGGAAGGCAAAGTTTGTTGCAAATCCCAAGACAATCTCCAAGGTTATACGCATCGCAATGTTCTGAGTTATATACATGGCAAAGTCTAGGGGAATTCCAAAAGCAACACTCAGGGATATAAACATGAATACGACCAGAACAGTAACCAGAATGCAGTGGTTATAAAGAGTGCAGAGTCGAAGGCATTTCCAAATGCAACACGCAAAGTTTTATACAGAACAACATCCGTTGCAACACCTACGACAGCAAACGGGGTTATATACACATACTTTGTATTCATGACCTGGTCAGTCCTAGACAGTACCCAAAGTAACACCCAGGGCTATATGCATCGGCAACTTCCGGGAAGCTCCGAAGGCAGTAGTCACAGGTAAAAGCGTGACAATACCCTTGACAATTCTAACAGTAACGTCTCAATGTATAAACTTGGCAACGCTAGGGGCAGTTCCAAAGGTAAGTTACATACATGACAATGTCTGGGGTTCAATGGATGACAACGTCCGGGGCATGTTTCAAGGCAAACCCCTGTGCTTTATAAAGGGTTACGCCAGGGATAGCTTCTAAGCCAACATCTATGGCTATATCCTCACGGCAACATCCGAGGCGATTCCCACAGCAACGTCCAGATTTATATACATGGCAACGTCACGTGAAATTCTTAAGATATTGCCCATGGTTAAAGACAAGGCAACATCCAAGGCCATTCCCAACATACGTCAAATTGCATATGAAAGGCGGCATCAGGGGCACTCCTTAGCACATTTTAATGACATTATGATACAACTACATTGATCCATTTCGCACTTATATAATTTTTCAAGCAATTAATGAAGATATAATACTGAGAAATGTTTTATTCCTATTACAAATATATAGCTTACTATGTTTGTCCAAAATAAGATCCTATCATTCAAAGGCGTATAATAAAAAAAACAATAGGGAAACCAATACAGCCTTAGATGTAAGAAAGGACATACGGATACGGTTTACTCTTAGGGTAAAAACCTAAATGCCTGAAAAGGGAGGTGAGTGACTGTTTTGTATAGTTTTTGGCAGCACCAAACAATCGTAGTTTAAATAATATATATCACTTGAAGACTTTTGGTTTAATTGTTTACGCAATTAGATAAGTTTCGGGACATTTAAATGCAATACAACTAGGCAAAGAATAATGAAAAAAACAGAACTTTGTGATATTGTACAATGTACAGCTACAGGGACATGCCCGAAACGGTAAGAAGACCTTGTTTTGAGGCGCAATGTTTATGCCAATCAAGCACATAAACAACAAACTCGTAATGTATAAACCAACACAGACGGACCGCACATACATCAATATATATTTAGAGTACTGCTTTAAAAAATGTGCAAGAGGAGTTGCAGTAACAGATGTCTTCGCTGTCCGGCGCATTCCTGCAGTAAGTGATTAAGTGCATATTACTTTTTTATGTCTGAAAGTCGAAATACATGTATTTTAAATTTTGGCGTCAGCATTAACAGATCATTAAAAGGTCCTACCAAAGTTCCTATATTTTGATCATGGTGCATCAGGTCCGTTTGTTGAAAAAGGGTTGTTGTTTTTCCTCATGATTTTTTATTTATTTGCAGGTTAATTGTTATTAAATTATTTGTTTTCAGTCTTTGAACATGTATGTGAAAAGTGTTTATAAAACACATGCACAGGACACACGCACTAGCAATAACATAACAGCTTGTTAATAGATTGGTTCTGGTATTAAGCAAGCAAGTCAATTCAGAGGGTAAGTGTGGTCTAGCGGTATAGGTGACAACCTCTCACCTATGAGAATGTAGGCTTCAGTGGGTACTCTCTCGTAGCGTCTCAAAATTACCACCGGTAATAGATCCTACCCAGAAAGCATTTATCTTGTGATAACGACTAAAGTCAGCTTTCATCAAGAGCTGCATAATTAATATTAACTTAAAGTCTAGATTTTGCTTAAATATAGCTCAGTAGTAATTGAGGAATGTTCTAACACTGAGCACAAACTATAGATTTTGCTAAATCCATTCTTTATATCATTGTGATAGAGCCGCATCAGGAAGACAGTCAATAAAAATAACGGTACACTTTAAGAATGCACATACATATATATGACGACTTAAAGACGACTTTAAACACCTGTGACATAACACATGCAGGTGACGTTGCATGTAGTACTTATTTGAATATGCTACAGTTGACCATCATAAAAAATATATCTGAGGTCCAAGAGAAGTTGAAGCAAGTTTTAAACTCCGAGTGTACATATATGATTATTAAATTATTCACCGCCTGTTATCTTCAAAAATAGGACAATGAGAACGCCCCCCTTTACTGTTAGATGATATCAACAATGCAGTAACCACGGAAACACATAGTCATGATCCGGCCGTGTTCCCGGACAACAAATACCAGTAGAGCGTATCAGTAGGCGCAAAACGCTCATCATTCATTGCAAGAAAGAACAATAAATTCATATTATATGCACACGTTTATTGGCAGATGAACAGTTCTAACTTTAATTGCAAAACATTGTCGTCAATATAATAATACTTTTTGATATAATGTGTTGCTCAAATGAATGCATTTCCATTTATTAGTTCAGAAGAAGCGTAACTTTTAGAAACGTTGTGTTCAGTGAAACGTGAAAGAGTTACTATTAATAACCCAACCAAATTTAAAACACCAAGTTTTTTTCAATGTATGCATTAAATTTTACACAAGATTCTAAGAATAGAAATATACTGTCGAGAAAAACCTTTGGCCTTGCCTTCTATTGTTGAGTGGTGATGGAGTTAAGGGTAGTTATTACACATACATTTGCGTATACATTCAATAAATCAATTAATTGATCCCTGATGTCAGGGGTATCAACGCAAACCGTTTATACACTGTATAAGGAGACTGATTGCTGTCGGGTTTAGTCGGATGAAAGTCAAATGGCTAGTAATCGAGGATACTTTCACCACCATGTGACTTACTAGTGTAGTATAGTGACACCTGTTACTATTGTACATGAGCCTAACAAGTATGTCAATTCATGAGAAAACCCAGGTTGTTTCTATTTGGCGGCAATGCAAATCTTGAGCTAGAAAGTTCAAATCTATGTATTAAAAGATCGTTCTGATGAAAATGCGTATACCATCAGCAAATGAAAGGCTCATATCAAATCTGATTTAGTTTATATTGGGTGGTGTTATAGAGTTAGTACAAAATGTTATTGTCTTAGTGCCAAAAAGTAAATGGTGATTCTCTTGCACAACTTTCCCCGGGATTCAGAACAAAATTATGTTGTCCTTGCGAAATGTTGGTTGACATTTATGGAAAGGGAAATGTCCTATGAGTACGACAGATCTGTAATGGGACATGAAAATTATTTGACCGTTTGTAGAACTTTAAAAGATGTAAAATAAGTCAATTGTTCTACTCGTGTACACAAAATAAATGCAAAGTGATCCTACCTGACGCCTGTCGATGTGTCATTCTTCCCAAAACATATGTGAGTTTCCTGTGATGATAATGAACATGATCCTAGCTGTGATCCCAGTTAATCAAAAGGAACTGATACTGATTATGAAGGACTAATAAGTTATATTGTGGATAATTTATTCTGTTTGGCTGGTCTGCTGTCCTGATAAAAGCTGAAAGGATTTAAGAAGGCTTGGCTTGATCTTGAAATTGAACTATATATACTCTGAATGAGTTGGTAACAAAAATTAATAAATAGCAGGGTTGCATTGTATGGTGAAAACATAAACTTGATATCTTGATTTAAACTAGTTTAGTGTAAGGATTCTACAAGCATATGGGATAATACTAATTTTATTTTCAAATTTGCAGTATGAACTCTAGAAAGCAGTGTTATACCAAGTGGTAATGCTCTTTAATTTGCAGACATCATTAAGTTCCTGCAAACAGCTAACACCAAAAAGATCTGATGTAGCCATTAAACATAATTCACACTCTAGTCATACAGGGCGAATGGAGTCCAAGCCAACGATAAACATGACCATACACATAAAACTCTCCTACGCAGGGATATCCCTTTCCGAGCACTAGTTATATATACCAATACATACGAAAACATCTTAAATCGAGCTGTGCTGACACTTATTTATATTATATGTAGTTCAATCAAATTAAGTTCTTTACAGGGTTAAAAATTAAAACGTTTTCCAAACAAAAGAAAAATTAAACAGCCGATTTCATTTAGGCAGGAACTCGTTCATCATAAAAGGAAAGATACGATATCATATGAGCATTTTATAAGTACTAGAATAAAATTCCCGGTGAAATTCCATCCACAGGGTGAATGAGTAACGGAATATAGGGTTTGTCTGTCGTTTTGCGTTTTCATTAATAATGGAAAGTATTAACGACAACGAAAACTCCTGAAAATGCACACAACATTTACTTATGTAGATATGTGTATACGTGTGTATTGCACACTACTGCATGACGGTGTTTATTTGTTTTCATTCAATTGCTAAGCATGCATCGCCGTGATTAACATGATACCTGATATGTAATTATCGTTAAAGAATGTAAACATTACAAACCATGCGTGAAAGGGATCCCCGTCAAAACAAACATTAGCTGAAGTATTTATAGATGAGCTGTACATCACTGACCCACATTTAGACTGAGTCGAGTGTTACGTTTTGTCAATAAGTGTATTATTTTCAACGTGCATTGGAAAAGGTATTTAAAAGAACATTTATTCGTTATTGTATTCATCACAAAGAAATGCTTATTGGAACTAATGCAAAATGCAAAATGATAAAATAACATTTTGAGAACCCATGAGGAATTTAGTTGATGTTATTTTTTTGCTAATTTGCAGATGAATGAATAACAAACGGATATAAAAATAGGTTGGTTGATTTATAGTGTTCCGACAGCTGACTTAACGTCGACCGGCATTCCACAAATAATGAGGAATGAACGTGACGTGGTTGAAAACATACATTTAGAGAAAGAAGTGTTATTCCTATCCACCTGGCTATTTCTTACTATTTTGTTGGAACAAAAAAAAGGTTTACGCCTTTCAAAAAGTCTCTTTAAATGTCATAAATTCAACATAGAATAAAAACAATCGTTGGATCTAATTCCAACACATATTTCTTTAAAAATAGCAAACTAATATTGGAAACGAAATGCTATTAGGTCGTTGTATTGTAGAAGTTATTTTCAAAACTATGATTAATCCAATATATGTATCATGTTTCGAATAGTCCACTGCTTCCTCGTGTATATTCAAAAACTTACATTAAATTTATATCATATTTAAATATTCAAGATTGTTTTTCTTATTCTTTTAAGGACGCAGTCTTTTCTCAAATGATAATTAATGACAAACATTATATAACCATCTGAATCTGTATTGGCGTTTCTTAATCTGAATTATGTTAACTATGACTAGTTCTGCTTTTAACAATTGCATCAATATATCAAACGAGTTTTGTAAAATTGGACTTTTCATGCTTAAGACACAACAATGTTAACAGCATTGGCTATTTATAACCTAAATTGGAGTTTTCTCCCTTTGATTGATAGACTTGAGATACACAGATACTGATAAACATATGTGTGGGCTCTTTTTGCTAGCTTGCGCAAATGTATTGGTTTTTCTTCTTCCCTTTTTAAGCATCTACTTGTTTAATGTCAACCCAAAAAGCTTGATAAACGGTTTCTTTTCATATTTGGATTTCAAACAAAATATCACTTTCCTATTCAATTTGCAGCATTCTTAAAACTAAATAGTCGAAGGGCCTCTTTTAGGTGTGATTATCCGAGCACTCGTTTAACACTAGAATCTCTGTACCTTAGATTACCTGATGCACTGTCTTGTGGGATGTCATCCTGAGTGGTTGTCCTGCAGTTACTTAAATAGAAGGTAGAGAAAAGCATAAACACCGCAGCATGGATATACACATTTGGAGCTTTTAAATTTACAGCATTTGATCCATATTATCAGCTGTAAACATTATGTATAGTACGGGCCAAACGTTTTACGGCTATGATGTGCATATGGACTGCAGCATTGTGGTGCGCATATGAATTAGTAGCTTCTGAAATAACTATGTTTTATACATAATTTTAGTTATGAAAATAATGTACAATAAGGGGTGTATGTTTGATGAAATATTCCACTGTTTTCTATCATTTGATACACATATACGATGATTTCTTGGTTGTGTTTCATTTAAAATAAACACTCAATTGGCCGACAAGATGTTCTGATTTTTGTAAGATAAATTCTGTATGTAGAACTGGAACAAAAAATGAAATATGTGTTCAGGAATATGCACTGTCTGTAAGAAGCTCATTACAAATTGTACATAATGTCTTATAATTGAGTTTGTTAAACATGTTTGAAATGTTCCAAGTTGTGTTTCTGTTGTTGACAGGCAGATTATTATGGAGTAATACTAAAGACACGGCATCAGAATACGACATGCTGAGGATCAGTGAGACCTGCATCACTGCTCATGTGAAGAGAACCATCACCAGCTTGATGGATCATATTGGTTACAGTAAGAACCGACGTTTATCGGGGTAAGGTGTATGTAGTGTAAGCATATTTGCACATTTAAGCTAGCTCAATCAGTTACATTTTTTACTTTTGATATAACTGACACTGTCATTTCAAATTGCGTAGACATTTTACTTGAGATCAATACTGCTTGATATCTACCAATAATAGCTTACTGTTGGTTGTCCTTCTCCTACTCTTTAAATGATCAATAATATTACGCTTAAATCCTGCTTTACGCAGTTTCTATTATTACCCCCCTCTTTCACTTTGTTTATATATTTAATGGGGGAGATTACTGTGTGTTTCGATTAATTTTCCAGCATAAGGTTTTGTTTAAGATGGATATAAGCAGCTTTGACTGTATTCCTGATCCTAATATGATAAGGGACGCTTTCTGGCAGAATGTAGTCCTGTTTTTGTCCGGAATCAACCAGAAGAAAAAGACAGATCTGTTATGTCAAAACGGCATCGTAGTTAAATCCCTTGTACCGCTGTAACGAGAATATTCTGCAGCATAAGGACAAGCAGGTATTGGTCGCAGTTACAAATTACATTTATAAGGGGGGGGGGGGCGTTTTGCCTTTGAACTATTCAGCTAGCAAATTAGAAACTTGAAAATTGAATAGATTCTAGACCTGGGCATACGGCTGTCTTAAAGTCAAAAACAATTTTAGAAAAGTGTCAAGTGTCAAGGTAAGTAAATCAACAAATGGATTGTTCTTTGCATTCAAAATCATTGATAAGATGACAAACTGTAATGTGTATATTACATTAAACAATTCAATGAAATACTCCTTGTAGCATGCACTGGGATTTAAAACAAATGCAGTCTACCTTGTGTATCATTATTTATTCCAGTTTTAGTTCAGTGAAGAAAAGTTTGCATTTATCAATGATGTACTTAAGAGAGCTTACAGATAAGGTTGAGCGAATGCTTTCTTTCCAAGTCTGGATTAATTGATCGTATTAAAAAGGAAAGGCTTATTATCTTTGATAGTATTGTTGTATCCAATAAAGCTGTTAAACGAGAACATCACAAAAGCTGATATCTGTTCAGCAAAATGTGTTTTTAGCAAAGGCTTTTTATCTTATATGATGATGGATAACTAATATTTCTCTTATATACAGACAGATATGATGGCGCAATTCTAAACACACAGCATTGAAAACCAATAAGCTGATGATCAGTGAAACCGGCATCACTTCTGATGTTGAGAAATATCAAGCTGGAGAAAATGGTTACAGTTAGAACCGACATTAGTCGAGGAGGTGATTTAGTTTAACCGATTTTGCATAGTTAAGCTACAAACTGTATTAGCACAACCAGATATACATTTACATACTTTTGACATAGTCGACAGTGTCATTTACTTGCTGAAGCGTCTTTTAGCTCGACACTGCTTCATTCCCCTACAATACGCTAGTTTCCTGTATAGCTTAGAGTATATAATACTTTAACATTTTGTTTCACTTAGTTTATATATAAGTTTGGGAGATAAGTGTGTGTTTTTTCGATTCGTTTACAGTAAACACTTTCTATCTCAGATTGAAACGAGCAGACAACACTCAATTCCTGATCTAAAGGTCACAATGGGCGCTTTCTTACAGCGTGTAGTCATGGACTGTCCGGCATGAACCTGAAGCAAAGGTAGATGTAGTTTGCAGTTAAAGCTTACAGTCATGTTTGCAAAATATTTGATTGCAATTGATATTTAGTTAGTTGAATTGATTAATCACAATTGGAAAATACTAATGATAATCACAACTAACCGATAATCTGCTGTGGACACCGTCCGATGTTTTCCATTATCTTAAAACATTTATTAAGGCTATGTTATACACCTTATTTTACAATGAATGTTAAATGCCTTGCCTGAATATAAATCAGAATAAAAATAGAATATTGCATTCGGATGTTTTACAGTTATTTTCTGAACACTTCGTTGACAGTTTTGACGGATTGGGCTTATATCGGATTATTGGCGGATAGAAGAATTGTAAAGGAAATTTTAATGATTTCTTGAGTAATTTTAACCATGTTTTTCTCATTTTAAAATTGAAAAGCTAAACGTAAATAGCTAAAAGAGGATAAATGCATAATATCATTAATATGAATACTGTCGCGTTTTTGCTTTAGCCTGTATATCCGGAAGTTTAAAGCTGTGTTCAGTTACTTGCGGCTTGGCCAATAGGGACCTTAAAAGGCGAAACCTACACATAACTTTATTTTAAATGTAAGTTATAATCTCAACTTTTACCTGCTTTTCTCAAAATGTAGATCATTAGTTTAACATCAGCCCAAGGGAGACAACTGTGATACAGTGAAAGCAGGTTTCAGGCATGTAGCATTCCGATACTGTTTATTCTGCATACCACTAGATCTGTTCTGTTTGTAAATTAAAATACAACTGCAAAATGGATGAATTAGTCAAGTAATTAACCCTGGCCCTTAATAAGCACGTATTTTCGCCAAAGCCGTAAAAATGCAGGTAGTAGGTCACTGTTTGTTTATTTATTTTTTGTTAATTGTTTTTTCTCGATTTCATTTAAGGACCGAGTTTAGAGCAGGTAAAAATGTGGAACATAGAAATGGTGACCGTATAGATAAGTAAGTTATAAAATACACTTGTTTTGTATATGTATAAACCAACTATTTGTCTGTAAACATAGGTAACACACCAAGTTTTGACGTTTATTTCCTGGTGACTTTAGCCGTTCTAAAACAAATAGGAGTCTTATGTATAAACAGCACCAATAATAATAACGTTTCGTAACATTATGTATTTTATTTCGGGTGTAGCTGTATGATGTCAAGCAGTGACCTACATTGCAATCTATCTGCATTTCTAGTAAATCCCGGAAGAAAGCCGAACACCATCCTTCCAGGAAATGCCTCTTGTTACCTCAATGTCAGGGACTTAGTGTAGGTCGTCTTCTCGTATTGGCATATTTGAAAGATTAAATTTGCAGGAGAAATTCAATCGCAAGACACATTCACCTTTTCAGTTACGCAGTCATGTACACAGTTGAATATAAAAGTTACTTATTAAAGTAAGTGTATAGTAAGTAGTCACAATCTTCAATTAAACAGTTGGCAGTTTAGTATCGGCTTTTCGGTTTGTAAATCCCCAAAATTGTCAAATCTAACACCAAACCAATATCTGCTTGGTTTCAGATCTACCATCAACATTAGCCTAAGGTAGACAATTGCGATACTAGATAATGCAAGTACTGTCATTAATTTATCAAATCTTGTCATAATCCGTTTCTTTTGTCTTTTGCAATACCATTCGACAATAAATGATTAAGTATTAACTACGACCAGAAATCGTATTCTTAAATATCCCTTAGTTAACTTACTTGTCCGGGCACTGGTTACTTGTTAGAGAAATTTCTTGACTAAGCACCATAAATATGTCATAAATATTTAATTTTGGGGTATGTCAAACTGTTTCAGAGCATCAAAACTATAAGGGCTAACATTTTCTTGTTTACAGGTTGATATTTTGTGTGCATTAAGAAGAAGTACAACAGAACATTACCTTCTAATCAAGCTTGGGTTGTTTTGGTTTAAAAACTGGTAAATGCGGGCTGTGTTGTATTTGAATGTTCGACTACTTGGCTTTTCACTGTATTTTTCACTGTATAATTAATTTGTTGTTTGTCAACCTTTTTCGATTCTCTAATCCTTAGTTCCTTTGTAGTTAACATGGTTTAGAATATTATTGAGGCTTACCAATTTATTGTTTCTTAAAACTTAATCGTAATTATATACTTTCTCTCTCAGAAAGAGGAATATGACTTCCCCCACTAAATCCCTGCAATGGAGGTCACATGGGGCTCTTCCTGGTAGGATATGGTCCTTGGTTGTCCCGCAAATACCAGAATCAGAGGTAGATATCTAGATACATGTGATGCATTTGGGCAAAACAGTTACCCTTGTAGCTTTTATTGTCATATGTTATTTGTCTATTGGTTAATCATGGGATTAAGGTGTACACAATTGTTTGGAATTGTCTTTTTTACTGAGATGTTGTATTGTTAACGGAAAAGGTCACATTAATGTGTCAGGAAAGCCACCTTCTATGGCCGAAGAAGGAACAAAGAGCAGTAGCTTCAAAAACTCAACCACTTTGCTTTTATTTCATTATAACCATTGTTCTGATGACAATATATAACCGTGCACACCTTTCTCAAGTAGTTGTCTTCATCACTGAAAGATATTGCTATATTTGATTGCAGATTAAGTTTTTTTAAAAAGAGTAAATGTCTGATGGAGAATGCACGGTTTTATTGTAGCCATTTAAAGAAAATGCCAATTTCTAAGCTATTTTAGTAAATTTAGACTCTTATTGATGACTGTTCAAGTATCTTGGGCTTATTCAATTTAATTTCATTGCTGCTTAGTCTTAATGTAAGGCAGCTGATAACTTTGTTTGAAACCTTTGTCTAAGTATCTGCATTTTGTTGGAGCCGAGGCTTCCACGCATTGGAAGAAATGGTCAATGATAAATTTGTGAAAGTTTTTAAAGTTCTTACAGTATTGTTTTTCTTTTTAACATACTGGTATGTAAGTGATAAACTAGAGGCACAACATTAAAATGTGAACAAGAATCGACCTGTCAAAAGTAATCATAGTTGTCTCCCTTTGACCGCTGTGACGAGCATATTATGTAGTTTGAGGACAAGCAGGTACTATTGCAGTTTTAACATGCTTTCAACCAAAGTGCACGTATTTTAAAATTGTTCAGATATTTGAGCTTGATATTGCTGAATATACAACAAAAAGTCTAAATGTTGGGTATCATGCTCTACCTAAAATTAAAATCCTACACAACATTCATTTTCAACTAAATGTATATGGATGTTCATGATATGCTTGCGGTCAAATGAAGGTAGGCCAATACGTGCAGACGGTCCATAATGAGACCTGATCTTGAAGTTACAAAGTTCTTTTCATGTGACCTTGTGATTATTAGTAATAATTAGAACAGAGGGGGGGGGGGGGCGCCGATGGTTGTTGTTGTTGTTGTTATTGTCGATGTTGATGAATAACACATATTTGTATATCAGAACAAAGACAAGTAGGCAAAACTGTTGAACACTTTTAAATTAAAACAAACCTTCTAGATAACAAAAGATTACCTTAATTGAAAACTGTTTTATACCTGCGTTTGGGTAATGTGCATTTCTTTATTTGATTCTCTTTTACTTAATTTACGTAATTACTTAATAAAAATCATATCTGTTTGACTGTATGAAATATCACTGCTTTATAGATTTTGTCTGATTCGGACAATAAAACATCATACGATTTGTCACTATTGTATTACGGATAGATAGTGCCTGTTCAATATTTCTAACGCTGTGAGGTCAAGTGTATATCTCACACCAGATTGTATCAAATTGAAAATAAATACTTTCTGATGGTCTCAATGGAGACATTATTCAATTATGCATGACGAGATATTATGTTTATTTTTATAACCACGTTGCATGAATAACATCACCATTGACATCATGAATTAACAAATTTATGATGTGTAGTTCTTTGTGAACACCTTTGTGGTCAGAATTGATTAGACATTAACACGTCTAAAAAGATTGCCAATAATTTACAAGTACATGTCAATCTTGATATTTTCGAAACAAAGCGTTCCAATCCAATGATCCAAAACATTAAACAAAGGACTTTGGTATCACATACTCAAAATTTGACTACCACATCTATAAAACATCTGTATTGATAATCTGTACTAAATAATACAACATCTTGCTTCGTAAAGGACTATCTTGAGTGTTTTAACACAAACCGATTAATCCACAGAATGAAACACATGACTTAGCTATGTTATAACGATATGGCTATTGATTCCGTGTTATATAGCTAGCTGCATACAAATACGAATGCCAGAGGTGTCGTGATTGTACAATATTTCATCAAACGATCTCCCAGTCTGATCGAACAACAGGCAGCAAGATGAATATTTGATCAATCCTACGGAGATCATTTAAAATGTTTACTGATTTGCTTCGAAAGCATCTAACGGAACAATTGTCTTTCCATCGCGTATTGTTTTTCGACATATCATAAACTAATTCAAACACGTATATTTAAGGATGTTTGCCCTCCAAAAGTCCTTCGACAACAATGACGTTTATAATCAGCGATATGTTAAACTCTGTTTTTTCATGTTTCTAGAATTTGCCAATGTGCATGTACCAACTCAAAATGTGAATTATATTTTGCAATAAACACATCCAGGTGTTGATGTCGTTGGAAAAAAAATCATCAGGTATCACCTTCGGCAGGGCGTCCGACTTGGTAACCGAACAAATATTACTTAATTCCTTTTTTCGAGTAACAAGCGGTCGTTCTTCCATTTAAACTCTTCTTGGTGATATTTTAAGCAAAAGCATGCGGACTTCATTTTCGATATTTTACAAGAAACAAGTCTAAAACATGTTATTAGGGCTACCATTTTCTTAAACATTGCCATTAGATGTCTCGTCTGTATTCAATGTGTGTGCATCACCATTTGTCCGTAGATGGTTGACTGTTTTGGCAGATATATTTGTTTAATCAAGATACAAATAAAGGTCACACAAACAAGGTTTATATATCGTTGTCTTATGATATGTTATTTTATTGTTGCCTTGAACTCTTTTAGAGTTATAAACCCCAAGTCGAAATACACTAGGTGTGTGATCCAGCTTTCACTAGTTAAAAGATAATACTTTTATACATGGTAATGATAAATATCTGTTACTTACGCATTTCGATTTTAACTTATTCCCTTTGTTGACAGACCGATGAGGCGGAATGCTAAAGACACAACATTGGAATGCTAACTGCCTTCGTTATGACAGCACAGTATTGTAGTTGAATCCAATTTGCCGCTGTTACGAGAATATTTTGCAGCCAAAGGACAAGCAGGTATTGGTTGCAGTTACAAATTGCATTCATACGGGTGTGGGATGTGTATTTTTTATCTATTCAACTAGCACACCAATACCGCTTTTAAATACTTTGGACCAAATTGACATTTGTCTTTCAAGTTGGATGGATTTCAGACCTGGTAATAGGAATATCTTAGTCAATGTTTTGGTAAAGTCAACAACATTTTCACAGAAGTATGTGTGAAGATATGTTACTCAACAAATAGGTTGTTCTTTGCATTTAAAATCTTTTCTGACAAACTGAGTTGTTTATATTACATTGAATAATATTTCAATTAGATACTCCATTTTACAATCATCGTGGTTTAACACAGAATGCAATTTACCTTGTGTAGCATTATTTAAGCCAGGGTTTGGTGTTTTAAATTTCAATAAATCACTGATGTACTTAAGAGAGGTAACAGAAAACTTTTGCTAATGTTCTCTTTCCGACAGGATGATACGAGCAACCGTCAACCACTGACTTTCAGAGCTTGAGGTCACATTAGACATTTTCTGGTAGGATGTTGGCAATAACAACAACAGGTAGATATCTAGATATGATATATGGACTTTCGCATTGCTTTGCAAAGATTTGGAACTTCCAAACTATAAAGTTCTATAAAAACCAATTATGCATTTAAATAATACTTAGTAAGGTGTAAAGGTTAAATGTAAGACCTTTAAAATATATTCAATTGTTTATTGTAGTAAATTAGAATACATAAATTGTTAAGTCTTGATTAATGATTTGTTAAAGTACACACTCTAATGGCTGGTATAAAAAGTAAGCTAAATGTTTGGAATATCATTGTTGTATTCACTTAATCTAAAGCTGTTGAACTAGAATTTAGCAAAAACTGATATCTGTTTAACTTTATGTCATTTATTTAATAAAACGTGTTCTAATCGAATATAATGATTAATAACTAATAACTGCTGTTATTAATAGACAGATAAGAAGGCATTATAAGACATTTCATTGAAAAACCATAAGCTGAGGTTCAGTTAAACCGGAATTACTGCTCAAGTAGAAAATTATCTTCAGGCGTTTCTGGGAAGGGGTTGTAGAGTAGCAGCTACAATCTATATTAGCACAACTTGTTGCATATTTTCAAACTTTTAACATAAGTCGCAGTGTCAATTACTTGCCTAGGCGTTTCATATTGACTCTATACTGCTTGCTTCCCACCAATGCAGACTACCTTTCGGGATGTCATGTTCTAAATAGATCTATAATAATACGCCAGTCTCCTGTTTAACTCAATATATATCACACTCCAGCGTTCTGTTTCACTAAGATTATATATTTGTTTGGGACATTAGTGTGTTTTTCAATTTCTCTTGCAGTGAAACCTTTCTATTTAAGATGAAAAGAAGCACTGGATTCCTGATCGGATGGTCCCAATCGGCGCTTTCAGGAGGCGTGTCGTCCAGCATTTAGCTTGAGCAAAGGTAAATGTAGTTTGCCATTAAAACTGTTAATCATAATAAATGATGTGAAATGATCAAATTAGGTTCACAAGAATGTTTAGGCGAAAGCTTCAATGATATTTACAGCGTATCGATAATCTTATCGACTCAAATTACTGTGACAGGCGATCTATTGTGGTCACCATCCGAACGAATAGGTTCTATTATGTTACACATATTTTTAAGGCTATAATGTTCTTGTAGAGTGAATGTAGATGCCTTGCCTGCTTATACAGTGGACGAAAAACAGAACATTGCATCTGGATGTTTGACTGTCTTTTTCTTAACACTTGGTTGAGAACTTTTACATATTTGGTTGATAACGATGAATGCTGCCTGTACTGCTTTCGAGAGAAAATTAACTTATTGCAGAATATGCTTAAAAACTAAATATTTGAATGTTTTTGCCCTTTTTCAGATGGAGCTGTATGTCGATGAATTATATTGGAAAGCGACACGCATGGAATCTGTTTAGGCTGTATCACAGTTGTCTCCCTTGGGCCGTTGTTCAACTTATGATCTATATTGAGCAAAAGGTAATGGTTGAGGTCATAACTTACATTTAGAATATGTTTGAGTGTAGCCATGATCTTTAATGTTACTAGTGGCTTAAAATACGGAACATTTTGGTTCCATTTGAATTGATATCTCGAACCTGAATTATCTTCTTTAACCAAGATAGTTTCTGATTGTGATGTTTTACAAAACAAAAACAATTTGATTTATCCCATAAATTACGTGAAGAAATTAAACATTTACATCTAAATGTGAACACCATTGGTTATAGATATCTGACATCACAGTTGTCTCTCTTTGAATGATATATTCACAAAGAAATTGGTTGCAGTAAGAATAGAAATGTATTTTGTTAGCAACTGCAAATTTTAAGCAATTTCCTACTATATGTCCACCAAACAGACTTGATGTAATGTTTCCTTTCATAAGTATTTTTCAAACATATGCAACTTTTGTATTCAAGTTACGCGATGTTTAAGACTAAATAAGTTGAGTCGGGCGAATGCTTTATTTCAGATATATAAAAAGAATCATCTCCAGCACGAGGTATTGGTCTCAGTTTGAACCGACATTTATTGGAGTGGAGGATTGTGTAGTGTAGAAATTTGGTCACATTTAACCTAGTGATTGTTTAAACACAACCAGTTTCACATGAACAGATTTAAGACATTATTGGCAGTGTGATTCGACAATTACTTGACATTTCATTGGAGATTATAACTGCTTGCCTTCAGCCAACAATCGGTAGTATTTGTTAAACTTAGTTGATATAAATGTAAATGAGATTGTTGTGTTTTTCGATTGAATTATAGGTTAAGTCGTTCTATTTAAGGTATTCAAGCAGGCAGTGCTCCTGATCCGAAGGTCACAGGGGACGCTTCCTGGCGGCATGTGGTCCTGGTAAGTCCGGCATGAACCAGAAGCATAGGTATATGTCGATTTAAAGCGATTTTAAAGAAAATTTAAATTAACAATAGTATACATGACTCACTTCTAAAACATAAGACCATAATAAGGCTTCATATTATTCAAGGTCTGATTAAGGTAAACTTCAGACTATTACCAAAATACAAATGTTTATTATTCAATGTTGGCTCTACTCGTTGTGTTTTCATTGTTATGTGGACATTATATGAGGCTACAATCCAAAAACTTGGAAAGTTTCCGAGAAAATAGCCATTTTCACATTGAAGAAAGGGGTAATTGACAACGTTCTGAAACATTTTGATAATATTCTTTTTTTTGCCTTAATTGCAAGACCGATGAGGTGGTATGCTGTAGACACTAGAAAAGGTATCAGCCTTCGCTTCGTCAAAACAACATTGCAGTTATCCCCCTTCGACTGATGGAACGCAAAATGTCTGCAGTTTGTGGACAATAAGGTACTGATTGCACTGTTTTCAGACATTTCATCATACTAGATGTGTTTTGCTTTGTACACATTTCTAGACATTCAACATTATTGCCAGAAGTCTTTTAAGTTGGATAGATTTTAAAATTGTTGTTAGGCAAATTTTGCTGTCTTAGCCATCAGATGGTGTATAATCATTAGCATTCACACACAAGTAGCCATTGTCCAGATTATATAGTAGACAAATGAATTTAAAATGACAAGCTGCAACGTGTCCATTATATTAAATAACACTTTCAAACCCAGGCTTGTTAAATACAACACTTTAATGTCATTTAGTTTTAACCGATTACTTCGCTCAAATTGCAGAAAGAAGTAGCCTTCTGTCGGAATACTGTTCTGACACTAGGGCTAAGTGTTGACAACCTCTTTCGACTCAAGATACTTAAACAAGTATTATTTGGTGAAATCATTAGTCAAATGCTTCTTTTTTTTATTATTTTATCTGATCTAACTCTCAGAAATGATACTGCGAAAATAGTACTAGATACCTTGTTCCATTTAAGGGAATAAATAAAGAAAAATAGTGGCATTGTTTTGAAAGATACTCAATATTTTCTAGTAGTAATCACACCGCTATGTTCTTGGTTATTTGCTAAATGCAACACTTATACGAATGAGTGGCCTACTGTTTGTAATCTAATTGACATTACTTTTCAGAACAAGACTTGAAAGGAGCAGATGTATGTGTCAGGATACGTGCACAATTTTTAAAAATATGGTTTCTAATCGACGGTAAATCTAAAGCATTGAAGTTTTCGAACATGATTTTAAGGTTTCTTTATGACCATATTGTTGACATATATATATTTGCAGTCTTTCAAAAACACAATAAAGGAAATGTGACAGTTTGATAAAGCAATAACAGTTAGTGTATTATCTGGACTCGCAGTTGCCTCCCTTATGCTGATGTTGATGATGGATCTGAAAATTAAATACAAACATATATTGGTAACTGGTTAGATCTTACATTTGTATTTTCAAGCTTAGAAGCCGGTGTCATTCAAACTGCCAACGTGTTGTATTGAAGATTGAAACTGGCTTATGTACACTTACATTAATACATAAGTAGCCTTTCCGTTTAACTTTGTTTAAATAATTGGTTAGACAAGAAATAATTGTTAATGAGTCTTGCTAATGAATTTTAATGCAAATATAGTATTTTAGATATGCCAGTACGAGCTGACGACCCACATTAAATCCCTGCCATGAAGGTCAAAAGAGCCATTTCCTGACAGATGGTGTACTGGGTTGTCCGGCATTTACCAGGAATGCAGATACATGGCTTGGTAGGTCGCAGCTTGGCATCATTCAGCTACACCTGAAGTAATATGTATAATGTTACGAATTGGTAATGTTATTTTTGCTGTTAAAACATAAGTCCCCATCAGGTCATCTTGGCATAAGACACCATTGAATTTTTGTCAGAGCTTGGTATGTAACCTATGATCTCAGACAAATAGTTGAATTATCCATTTGAAAAACCAATGTATGTTATAACTTACGTTATTATTCCGGTTACCATTTGTTCCTAAGTGACTAGTTCGACTAGTATTGGGAAAACACTAGTTTAGGATGAATTATTGCCTAGAAATGTCAGTCATATAAAGCATTCTAGGTAAGTGAAAATGGCATCATTGATTATTCGACACCTTTTATGCTTACAATCACTGAGCTTTGGCTGTAAATGTGAGTTACTATGTATACAACCTTCATGTCAATTTGTGAGTTGAAGACTAAAATAAAAGAAATATAAAATCCAAGTTTACCCTGTAGTTCACGAACTTGTCCGCACACAGGCTACTTAGATAAATTTCATGTCTCTACATCAAAGATATGTTATATATGTTTAACTAAGAGACATGTTTGACCTTAATTGTTTCAGAGCATCAAAACAATAAAGGCGAACAGTTTCTTAAAAGATGAAAGTAGATTTATTTACAATGGCCCATTATTTATAAATGTTGGCTTGACCTTTTTATACTGCACACCAAGAACCTGAAATGTGACCAGCTACATGCACTGGTCTGGGAACAAATATTATTATTCAAAACAACAGATAATGATCAAGTTTGTAAATGTACAGTTAACAAATTGGTGTTGATTTTATTGACAGAGTGACGATGCGGAATGCTTAAAACCCAGCAGTTGAAAGTGACAGTCTTAAGATGTTTTTGACAGCAATACAGTTGTCTCTCTTAGTCTGATATTTTGAGAATAATTTGTATATTTAGAACACACATGTATCGATATGCATAACAACTAATATATATATATTAAGTGGTTTTAGTGTTGCAATCTCATAGCAGTTTTTGTTCTGTTAAGTAGCATTTTGCTTTGTTCAACCAGTAAAACAATTACATTTCTTTGACCAGACAGCAAGTGTCCTTTGCAAATGAATGACCGACAATGCTTAATTTTCACCCAAAATTGCATAAATATAGGATCTGACACGAGTTGTCATTTAATACAAGATTTTATTAAACGAGTTCATGAAATTTGTTAGTAAGCGAGCCTCTTGAATTAAATGACAACGAGTGTCAGATCTTTTTTATCACATGCTTAAAACGGTGTTTTTTATTCCAATTAAGTTCCACTTTCTGAACCGATTGTTTGACAGCCAAAGTACTCAGAGTAGAATGTCAACGATGCGCCATATAAATAGTTCCAAATTAAAATGACAAAAGTAACTAGCAGTTATCAAGTTGTTTTAAAATCTGATAAAGCGCTTAACAAATCACAAATATAAAAATGTGTAGTAAAATATCCAACAACATGAATAACGAACGATTTTAACCAAAAAAAAACCAATAAGCACACAATTTGATGACGTCACACTCAGAGTACATGCATTTACGCGGTTTATGTTACCTACATCGGTCTGTCAAGTTTTACTGTGTGCACGGATTTAAAAGTTATTCGCTGTCGCTTTCTACGATGATTTTGCAGCGTTTTCTTGGTGTACATGGTGTTTCACAACATGCAGATGATAACGGCGAAGCCTTACTCTGTACTGCATGGATGTTGATGTTGAAAAATTTAATTGCTACCAGGAATGTTTCCAGAGAACATGATGTTGTAGCCGCCATGGGATGTGTAATGAGATGTCTGTGCTGCGGAATTCGTATTTGTGTTTTCTGTAACCGACAGCTGATTAAATTGGCAAGCAAATGGCATTGATTGCATATTGCTTGTGTTGGTCAAGATGGAGATGTTTGAAATGTTCTTGTGGTGTTTGTTTGTCATTATTGTGGCTGTATTTGTTGACTGACTGGATATTTATGTGACTAGTAATCTGCATTATCTGGTTGGCGGAACATTGTTATCAGAAAGTTTTTTGTTCAAGATGCTTTCTGGCACTATGATTCGTTAGCATTTCTCTCCCGGAAGTCTTACAGCTTCATTATTACGGTAAGTATTTGTTGGCATTTAAACCATTTTGTTTACAAACAATGCGGAGGGATATCTAGGTTGCATGTGATTATTCTGGCCAATAGAAATGTCTGATAGGTTATCTTACACATGTGTTAGATAAAAATATTCGTAATGGGTATATTACACGGAAAACAAGGGTAAGCATGTGATAATATTGTTTATGTACTGTTTAATTTATTTAGTATTGATAAAAGTGTCGACAAGTGTGTGATTATGGACATGGACGTGATTATGTGTGTGGTCTCTTTATGGTGTTTATATACGTGTATGTGGTGTTCATTTGTTGGTTTCTCTTGTAACTTGTCTTTTGGGCCTTGCCTTGTGGTACTTAACAGGGTTTTTTTTTAACTTAGCACCTGGGCTTATTTAACATTGTATTGTGGATGTATTGTTTCTTAGTTCATTACTGAGGCTTACTAAATGTACTATGTCTAACGATTTAATCGAAAGTTCAGTTGTTCTCTTTCAGATAGAGATATATGAGCAGACTTCCCACTACAACCACATAGGGGTTTTCCTGGCAGGATATAATGATTGGTTGTCAGGCAGATACCACAATCACACATAGAGATAGCTAGATACGTCATGTGATGAATTTTGTTTTTTTAACATGTTTGTCGCGTCAGAATTGGAATGAATATGTAATATCTACCGATGGATAAATAGCTGATTTATCGCGTTAACATCAAATGCAAATGACAGAGTGTGTTTATTGTCTCAACTTAGTTAACAGCGATACAAGTTTAACTCTTATTGCAAATGTTGTTGTTTAAGAATTTGTTTAGAATTGTCTTTACTATTGAAATGGTGTGATGTTTACGCGAAAGGTGATACAGAAATCTCACGTAAGCCACCTTCCATGAGAGAAGAAAAAATTGAGAGTTGGAACTCCGAACATAACCAATTTGTTTTAATTTTATTAAAACCTTTGATGCTATGGTGTTTGTGATAACCCTTCGCAAATATTTGTCTTTATCCCTAAAACAGTTCGTTATTTGGTTTATAAAGAGTTCATATGGAATAATTTTGAACCAGAATTCACAGTTTTATTGTAGCAAAATAAAGTGATTTATTATAAAGGGGCAATAAAACTTGTGTGAATTATTATGCTGAATGAGTCACTTTTAACCTCCCTTGATGCATTCGGTATACATGTATTATCATGAACAAACTCAAGTTTATAATGTCAGTAATCGTCTTATCTACCTTTGTAAGTATGTATACATGTATTTATATATATATATTATTTGCTGTGTGAATGTGTGTGTATGTGTGCGTGCGTGTGCGTGCGTGTGTGTGTGTGTGTGTTTGTGCGTGTGTGTGTGTGTGTGTGTGTGTGTGTGTGTGTGTGTGAGAGAGTTGGTGAATGTGTGCTAGTGTGCGTGTGTTTGCGTGTTTGTGTCAAAATGTCTTTATGTTAATGGATAACAAGAACAAATGGAGAAATTATTCATCGTGTTGATTTTCTTATTCCGATTCTCATTTGCAGGATTAACTTCCCACCCTTCATCTTTTCTATTGTGCCCTATCTATTGAATTTCATCTCGCGATTATTTAAGATTTGAATATGAATCTTAACAATCATTTTATTCAGGGTCCATTTGATCGGAAAACATTGATTCTAAAGTTCGTTTGAACTAAAATAAATTAAATAACACGCTCTGTGTATATCTTTACAGCGCATTGTTTGAAGGTTTTATTTTAAAATTCGTTTTAGATCATTATGAAGCTTTCTTGAAATTTTAAGCTTATATATATTCTAAAGAAAGGGACACTACTATACTACAAAATAGTTTAAGTAAAGTCAGAGTTACAACCAAAGAATAAGAATGGTGTCACATATATGTGACCTCTGATTATTGATGATAAATTTTCATACTAACACAGTTAAATAGAGACACGTAAGGCAATTTACTGTTTGCAAACCACGAAATTAGAGATAAAAGCAATTACCTCCTTCGATCTCAACACTTTACCAACGGACGGAAAAAGATAGTTCTCGATGTTTACAATATTTTAAATATCATTGGATATAAAATTACTTTGAATGAGAATAATCAAACAAAATTAACTAATGGTAGCGATTTTGTCAAGGCAATCTGTAAAAAACTGCAAAACTTACATAGCTTGCGGTAAATATTAATTGAACTGGTAATTAATTTTGATATGGTTGAATAAGTGAGGTGTATTTCGAATTTCTACTGCCATTATTTGTCCGGTATTTCATATGTAATCTGCATAACATGTTTTACCGCTTTTCACATATTGTATCTACTGAGTGTAAAATAAAACTCTACACCGCAATGATCACTTCCTTTCGCTCGGTGATATGCCTTTTAAGTTTGTACTCTTGAGCCGATATGAACTGTTAATAGCTTATCTTAGTGGTTGTTTTCTTAGTCTACATTGCATTTTCGTAAAGATATAAGTATGGATGGCAAGTAAACAAAACATAAGACACTCTTATTAGATGAATACACTTTTAGAACATAGAGTTTATTTCCTTGCTATGAAATACAAGTATATGCACCTAGCCTTGCATCAGGGCTGGTGCCTGTCATTAGACTAAGAAAAATAAATGCATTTTGAGTCTAGGGCCGTTCCCAAGGCAAGATTCAGAGTTACATACTTGTTCTCGAGGTTACATACTTGACAACGTCTCGGGGTGTTACCCATAGGCTTGTGCAATGTTATGTTTATGGCATCGTCCGGGGAAACACCCAATATAAAACCAAGTGTTGTACAAAGTGCAACACTCGGTGAAGCACCAACCCCACACCCATGGTTATATGTAAATGGCAATGTTCGGGGCGATTCCCTTACCAACGACTATGATTATTTACATGGCAACGTTTAGGGCTATTAGAAAGACAGCACTGATGGTTTAATAAATGACAACATCCGGGAAAGTTGCCCGAGACATGTTGAAATAACATTGTGATACAGCTGCATTGGTCCGTTTTGCACATATAATGTGTTTTTTTAAACAAACGATTGAATGATCAAAAACGACTCGACCTTGAACTGTTTTAACTGGCAACCAGAATGAAACATCATGTTAATTTTGATGAATAATTTGTTCTAATATTTTTGACGTGTTTAAAATGCACACTTTTAAACTATATCTTTTCAAATGGAATAAAGCATGAACGTATTGTATATAAATCATTTCCACTGGTAATTGCAGTTAAATAACTGTTCGACAGTGAACAAATAACACAAAAATCAATTCATATTGGCAGTAGATACAACATTGTGATATATACAAAACATATCACAATATTTAACCTAACGAAGAACGACAGCGGCAAAACCTACTATGTCCGTTTTCATTTCAAACCACTTTATTATCAGTTTAAAACTACACACGCACACGAATAATAAACGACAACAAACATTATATGTTTCAACATCGTGCAACAATTCAGTCAGTGGAATCGATGCCAATTTTCGTTAAGATTAAAAACTAACTATTTCGTTAGAAATAATTACACGTTCGATAAATTGCCTCTGCAACACATTCATGGAATAATAATCAATCTTTAATCAAACCTAAGCTTAGACTGTTAAAAAAGGGACACTACCGTACAGGTTAAACCATGTTTATCAAAGTTAGAGTTACGACCGAAAATGAAGTGAAACCACATAAACGTGACCTTTGACGATAGGTGTGATAATTATCCTCACACATCAACGATAACTATCTTTCACTTCTGCCGTGCATTTTAGGTGTCCTTTATTGTACCACTAAATCGATGCCATATTTGTTGTGCTCTTAAATAGTCTTTTTGAATTTATTCATAACAATAAGTTTGGAAAACAAAGCAAACAAAGT